>NC_051164.1:27991236-28094807 GCF_013339745.2 Dermacentor silvarum
TCCATACCTCGCTTCTGCTGGTCGAGGCGCTGTTCCGTCTACGGCAAATCACCAGCCAGCAGACCAAGTTCTTACAACTGGTGTCCTCCTTACCTCCGGAAGTTGCCGAGCACTTAGCGGATGTTATCACCTCGCCGGGCGGGCACGACGTATCCCTTCGACACGTTGACGGCGGCTATCATTTCCCGCAAGTCAGAGTCCGAGCACAGCAGACTCCAGGACCTCCTCACAGCTGCAGAGCTTGGTGATTCACCCTTCACAGGTCCTTCGATGCATGCGCCAGCTCCTTGTCGACACAGGAGCCCAGGTTAGCGCGATTCCGGCCTTGTGTGCAGATCGCCGTCGCAATGAACTAACTGCCCGCTCCAAGCGATGAACTGCGCCATTCGCAAATACGGCCAACGGTCTCATACACTTAACCTTGGATTGCGCCATACATTTCGCCGGATTTTCATCCTTACTGATGTCTCGCAAGCAGTTTTCGGCGCTGACTTCCTCAGTTTCTTCAACCTTGCGGTAGACATGCATGCTCATCGCCTCATTGATTTCAGCACGCGCCTCTCCATCAACGGCATACTCTGCACCACCTCACCAACGGGGCTACGAGCTCTCGCGCCCACTTTGCCGTACGCGAAAATCCTCGCTGATTTTCCTAATCTTACGAAACCACATACCAGAGTTATCGATGAAGCGCTCGATCACTCACTACATCGTCACCACTGGACCTCCCGTCTTTACTCGACCCTGTGGACTGTCTGGAGACCGCCTCGCCATCGCTCGCCGCGAGTTTGAACACATACTTTAACTCGGCATTGTGCGACCTTCCTCAATCATTTGGGCATCGCCACTCCACATGGTGCCAAAGAAAGGTCCTGGCTACTGGAGACCATGTGGGGATTACTGCGCTGTCAACGCTCACACCTTACCAGACCACTATCCACTTCTTCACTATGCAAGACTTCACATCAAATTTGGCTAGGTGCTCGATCTACTCTAAGATTGACTTAGTGAAAGCTTATCAAATACCTGTGGAGCCCGCTGACGTCCCGAAGACGGCCATTACCACCACTTTCTGTCTGTTCGAATATATGAGGACGCCTTTAGGTTTGCTCAACCCTGCACTGACTTTTCAGCGCACTATCAACGAGGTCAAGCGAGATCTCTACTTCATGTTCACCTACCTTGATCATCTCCTCGTCGCAAGCTCATCCGGCCCCGAGCATGAAGCTCACGTGCGCGCACTTTTCCATTGACTTGATGATTACGGTCTCGTCATAAATTCGAACAAGTGCCTCTTCGGCATCGCAACCATCGAGTTATTAGGCCACCTTGTCGCCCCACAAGGTATCCGGCCTCTCGCCAGCAAAGTGAAGGCAATTCAAGACCTTCCACCCCCGACTTCACTAAAAAGACTCAGAGAATTCCTTGGCCTACTAAACTGGGTACGTCACGCCACTTTCGCCTCGGGCCCAGGCCGCAGGCCACAACTCGCTCCGCGTGCAGCGCCCGTCAAGGAAGAGGAAGTTAGCTCCTGGCCGCGCAGCGTGTGCAGCCTGATATTAAATAAAAAAATTAAAACATTTCAAAACCCAACGCTGTTGGAGCTGGGTCCTCCTCGCATTAGCTCCGACAGGTTCAACTAAAGATAGGTGAGTAGCGTAAGTTTTGCCCCATGACGAGATGCAAAAATTCGGCAATACCCACCTCACGGTGACTGTCGGCGGTGATGTGTTTAGCATCGAATCACTAAAGCGACACAACGTATTGCCACCATTGAAACGAGTTATACATCAGGCGTGTACTGCAGCGGCATTCTTCTTTCTCACTTTTCTAAGAACATTCGCCGCTGCGCCGCCTGAGCGTGGCCTCCGTAATGCCTGTGTAATGCGCGCCGGTAAGTACCGAACGGTGTGAAACGCGTCATGCGTTAAACGTGAACTTTCAAAATTTCGGAGTTTTATATGCCAGAACCACGATATGATTGTGAAGCATGCCGTAGTGTTATCAACTGCGTGGCACGCACGGAGACGGTACACGCTGCGCATGCACTCAGGGAGCGCAGCGCTGTCAGCGACGAAGGAACAGTGCTGCGTGATGGATGTGCAGCCTACGCTCAGTTTAGCATTTCATTTACGTGTTGTCGTTAGTTCATGTGTAAGAGTGTTGCTATTTCTATTGGCTGGAAGAAGGAACAACCAGAAGTATATCTATACAGTCTCAGTGATATCGCCACAACTCTCAGATAAGCACTGCATGGAAGGGTTCTGTTGCGTAAGGAGCCGATTAACCTTCATCATTGTAAACGTTTTTAATGTGAATGGTATTCTTGGCAATGTCAGACCAAGGGCGGATGCCACTAAGCAGCGCCCTTCGTACGCAATTTCATAGGCAAAAAGTTTTTGCGCCAAGATAAGAGCGCATCCAAAGTGTCGGCGCACTTACTGCATTGCCTGAGAACAACGAGAAGGAAACTAAGCTCATGAACAAATGACCAGGAAAGAAAGAAGCGCGGTGGTAAGATATCATGATTGCGCATCATGCTTCTGTAGTGGAGGCTATAGGCTCTCAAGGCAAATAACTACGCACTTCTTTTCGACGGCTTCCTTTTCCGGACGCCTGCAACAGCACCGAGAAGTGCGACCGCGCTCGCCCGATCAGCACACCATTAAAGCAATGGCATACCGTTATCAGAAATTCAGCAAATGTCTTTATTTCGATACTAATTAGGGGAAATAAATCGCATCGCGTAATAAAAAGTTCCATCCCATCAAAAGTGCCATCCCTGTGCACGTTCACAGGGATGGCTTGTGACTGCGCAGTACGATGTCGCAGATGCGGTTCCGATGCCTCGCGCAGGCTCAATAGAGTGTTTTAAAAATTAAAAATTTAATTATGGGGTTTTAAGTGCCAATACCAGTTCTGATTATGAGGCACGCCGTGGTGAGAGACTCCGGAAATTTGGGCCACCTGGGGTTCTTTAACGTGCACCTAAATCTAGGTACACGGGTGTTTTCGCATTTCGCCCCCCTTGAAATGCAGCCGCCATGGCCGGGATTCGATCCCGCGACCTCGTGCTCAGCAGACCAACACCATAGCCACTGAGCAACCACGGCGGGTAATAGAGTGTTTTAGTCGAGCGTGTTTACGCTCCGCTCCTCCCCGAGTTGCCCTGCTAAGCCACGTCGGAGCAGCGGGCGATTTTCACGTTTTAGTTATGCATTTTGCGCAGCGGAGCGGACCTTTCGTAGTTGCAGCCCCCTCTGGCTTAATTTAGCGTAGTGAAAAAAAATCATTGGTTACTTTTATAAATAACAACGAATATACATAACTTCTTTATTCATGACCCGCGCTGCCGGGACAGCGCGGGTCATTTGCCTTCCATCGAAGGACCAGAAGCTGTTTTTTCTTCGGGGCACAAACGTTTCCATGCCCTAAATGTCAGTCCGTCATGTGCCCCAATGGGATTATTTCGCAGTTGAACGGCCCATATGTGGCCAGTCGACATGATGCAGGTGTGTTCACGGTGTTCGTTATTTTTATTATGTAGAGCCACTTGGTGCATGCCGTGACTCAACCAAATGCATAACGCAGCCACACCCGTGGGAGATAAGGCACATACTTGCTGACTAGTCCCCTAGTTGAAACGGCTTCAGCGAGACTCCCTGTTCAACTGCTACTCATCACACGAGGGACGTCGTGAGATGGGCATGTTTCACAAAATGTTTCACTGATGTAAAAAGTTGGTACTATACTTGTAAATTGTTAAACCTCTATGTATGGGTCACACGTCTCGCGTTGTTTTAGAGCTGAACCCCCACAGCTAGAGGATTATTTGAGGACACAGAACTGAGGCACTTCCTTCCACACAGTGCGAGCACTTTATTTAAAGAGGCTGATATGGGGCTTATTGGCGTTTAATCCCAGTCACGTTAGGTCCAGTGCAAAGAGCACCCGAGCAGTTCCAGCCAAACGCCAGCGCGAGAAAATCAGCGACACCGATCCTTCTTTGTCTTCGTCACTGCGACCACAGCAACGCTTGTGCTATCTTCGTCATTACAATGGCCCCACGAGAGAAGACTAGCCATCTTGGCAACTCATGGTGACGACACGATAGAGGGATCACAATACGGTGTAAGCCGGCAGACGTGCACGGTCTCGCGACCACGGCGCCGCAGATCGTCAGACAGCGTCAGAGGTTCGACCACATAGTTTACAGCAGATGTACAGGCAACGATCCGGTAGGGTCCGTGGTTGAGCGCTGAGATAGCAGTTTACTTTGCCGAGGGAGACGCTGTATCGTGGGGTAGTGGAGAGCGAGAAAGGGCGTCCGCGTCGGAGTGCTTGCGGCCAGACCTGTACACCACTTGGATATCATACTCTCGTATCTGGAGGGCCCACCGACCGAGGCGGCCCGAGGGATCTTTCAAAGTCGACAACCAGCAAAAAGCGTGGTGGTTCGTGACGATGTAAAACGGGCGGCCATAAAGGTAGGGTCGGCTCATGGCAAGAGCCCAGACTATAGTCACGCACTCTTTCTCAGTGGTTGAATAGTTGGCCTCGGCCTTTGTGAGGGTTCGGCTCGCGTAGGCCACAACATACTCGTTATAGCCAGGCTTCCGTTGCGCGAGCACCGCACCAAGGCCCATGCCGCTTGCATCAGTGTGTACCTATGTAGGAGCTAGGGGATCGCAGTGCCGGAGAATTGGAGGAGATGTGAGCAGCTGGCGCAGCGTCTGGAATGCGTCATCACATTCAGGAGACCAGTTAGACATGTCGGTGCCAACAGTGGGAAGTGGCGTCAAAGGTGCAATAGCGGTCGCGAAATTGCGCACAAAGCGACGAAAGTAAAAACAAAGGCCGATGAAGCTCAGCAGGATCTTCAGTGACGTCGGCTTAGGGAAGTCAGCGACAGCTAGAAGTTTCGCAGGATCAGGGAGGACGCCGTGTTTGGACATAACGTGGCCCAAGATGGTCAAGGTGCGAGCTGCAAAGCGACACTTTTTGATATTCAGCTGAAGACCAGCGTTCTTAAGACATGTCAAAACTTGGTGGAGACGTGAGAGGTGCGTCGAGAAGTCTGAAGAAAACACGACGATGCCATCAAGGTAGCAGAGAGAAATGTTCCATTTGAGACCGCGAAGTATGTTATCCATCATGCGCTAGAAAGTTGCGGGCGCATTGCAAAGCCCGTATCGCAGATGCTGACTGGTTTGACGAGATGCAGCTTTGTCCACAGCTTCAGATGACATGTAAAAGCACTTTCGGGGCTCATTGAGCTTTGTCCAAACGGCGCGAGCAGCGGCTTGCCACGTTTCTGACTGTGAAGTTCGTCGACCGGTGCAGTCACCATCTGATTATTTTCTGTCTAATCGCTCGCGCGTGTGCTCATTTACAGTAGATTTGTTGTCGCTACACGCAAGACTTGGAAAGCAGCTATTCTGTACTTTGTAATAGTTTTTAGCAAAGATGTGTTATGGCGTGTAACTCACTTACTTCTCAGGACCGTCGAGAAACATTCAGCTTCGACCATTCGTGTGCTGTCGGTGTAGTCGCTGTCACTCTGCTTTGGCGCATTGATTCAAGTGTGCGCCTGCTGACATATTCGTAATACGTTGGCGATAGAGTGTGCGTGAGATGGCGTGCGAGTTGGGCTAGATGTGTGAGGACAAGGTGCGCGAAATTACTATGCCAGGAAGCGGTGCTACTTATTTGGTCATTTTTAATGAGCGGTACTGACTCTTGCCGACCTTCCGGGGCTGGTGTTTTTTTTTTTGTTTTGAGGGTAGCGATACAACAGTGGAGGGTGAGTGATTTTTTTTATCTCAGAGGAAAGTCCTGCGTCGAGAATGGCCGACAACACAGGCTGTCTGCATAGTAGCAACGGTCCGCGAACTTGGTCACACATTCACTCCATTCCTTAATATGCCAGTCATTAGTTTTGCAGCCAACTACTGCACACGTCTTCAATCTACCGCCCCACATTTTGCAGCATGAATGGAGCACACTGCGCGAACGAAAACGCGGTTGCATTTCCAACACCTGATGGCGAGAAACGGGGCAGACGCGGTAATGGTTTCGTATTTGTGCGCCTTGGCTGAGGCAACGAGCGGCGTGCCGCCGAAAGCGCCATCCCGTTTGACGCGAACAAACCGCTATACATGACTCATCTAGTTGCGAATGTTTGCTACGGTATGTTTTTTCTCCTTAGGCAAACGGCTCGAACCTTATTATAGCAAGGAATTGCCCATTGTGGTATCGTACAGGTTTTCTCTTCTTATTTCGTTCTACTCATTCTTGTAAATTTTCATGCTATTTATTGTTTCCATTCTTAGCATCCAATTCACTAAAAAATTAAATTATGGGGTTTTACGTGCCAAAACCAGTTCTGATTATGAGGCACGCCGTAGTGGGGGACTCCGGAAATTTGGACCACCTGGGGTTCTTTAACGTGCACCTAAATCTAAGTACACGGGTGTTTTCGCATTTCGCCCCCATCGAAATGCGGCCGCCATGGCCGGGATTCGATCCCGTGACCTCGTGCTCAGCAGCCCAACACCATAGCCACTGAGCAACCACGGCGGGTATCCAATTCACTCTCTCTGTTTCTCTCACTATCTCTCTAATGATTCCTGGTTGTCTATTTGCACTTCCAATTTCCGTGTACTTGGTTGCCAATTTTCTTGGCCAATTTTCTTCTTCTATTCTTTGTCCACAATTTTCATTGTGTGTCCGCGTTTCTTTTTTTTTTTACCATTGCTTTACCGAGGACCATGAGTTGGTGGCACCGGCAAACATTTTGTACCAAACGTGTCGTATTTCAAGCAAGTTCTTTCCCTTATGCCAAGGTGTGTCAACTGCGTCAATATTTAGTCTTCTCACCATTCAATCATCATCTTAAATATGTACTACTGCTGCGTTGCCTGCATTGTGGCAATCGGAAAGAGCCCAAAGAGAGCTAACGTCCACGCGGACAGCCTCATGGGCAATGCACAAATGAAGTACACACAAAACAACTACATAATACATTTATTCACATACGTTGAGCGACGAATGGACTTTCCTAAACATACATAGGCGTATTGCATCGTCCCTGCGCATTTATTTTTCGAATTTTATTGAACAGTAATAACGATCACTTTCTAAAGACAAGAAAAGAAAAAAAGAAAAATCATAAGCGTGATGATCTTGATAAGGTGACCGCAGCGCCAGCGTCATCTCTATCCCAATAGCAACGTGTCCATATCCCTACGTTAAACTTTACTTACACAGGTCTGATCTGGTCCGCTCACCATTATGCTCATTCTGTGGCGAAGCGGAGACAATAGACCATTTCTTGTTTTCTTGTAGGCGTTTTTCTGCAATAAGGAAAAGACTACTGGACATCCCGCTTCGCAATATTGGCCTAGATTTATCGGAACCTGTAATTCTCTCTTTTGGAGCCTCTATTATTGGGTTCAGCCACAGAAATGTTTGCTTGGCCATTCAAAATTATCTCATTGAATCAAATCGATTACCATGCTAAACTTATTCTCACCTTTCCCGCCATAGTTTTCTTTTACTCTTTTATTCCTGTTTTAACCTATTATAATTAGTTTTTTTCTTCTCCTCTCACAAAATCTTCCTTTCTAAACTCCAGTATTCTATTCGTTAATTCCCTTGTTTTTATGCACCGAATATAACCACCCGATTCATGGCCAATCCCCCACTGTGGGTATGCGCCACAACCACTCAGGTCAACCACAAATACAACGTGTCAGACCAAGACTGAGACACCGTAGAAGACAGTTGCGACATTGTTTTTACCCTCCGGTTGTCCTTACACGCTCTCAAACACATGTACACAGGTGTTTTTGCTTTCCGCTCCTGTTGAAATATAGCCGCAGAGGATGATATTTGAACCGCCGATTCTTATACTGAACAATCGGACGTCGCAGCCACTGAACGGAAGCGGCCGGGACCAATGCACGTTGAGATTATGATTATGTTTGCTTTGGAATCCTTGGTACTTGCTTATATTCTGCAGTCGCTGCCCATGCGCTAGTAGCAGGTCACCGTTTTTTGCGGTAAATCAGCTGTTCCTTGTATTCGTTAGGTATATTTGCACTTGGATTTGAAGAATTGTGGCGCAGCTAATAAACAGTTCTGTATATCATATCGCCACAATGAGATAACTATGAAGCATTATGCTGTGGATATTCTCAAGCCGAAATATGTATGTACGTGGGAAGCCGGCTGCACGAAGAAAGTTTGTAGATGCAAATCAAAATGCGAGAACAGTATTATAAACGGTATGCTCAATAAAATGAACCTAACGATTGGGGTACAATCGTCAGTGTTGCAGTTTACGGCGTGGAAAGAAAGTAGTGGTATTTACACCCTATTTTTTTATCCTGTGAGTTTCTGCATCATCTCTGCATTTTGTAAATTTGATGATATTTTGGTTGGAATATGTCTCCCCTAATGTGCCTATGGACGCTTATCTCCAATCGTTCTGTCCAATTTCATAGAAAGAGTAGTCTCGGTTCTATTGCACGAACAACTTCAATATTGACGTCAATTATGAAGACACGTTCATAAATCACCACAAGACTGGCTTCTTTCCAGGCTTTAAAATTATACTTGATTTTGCTGCTGTCTAGCTACGTGGTAGAGTCCTATATATGTGACCCTTTGAGTGGATTTATGTAAGCTCTAAAACAATCACATGGTGCTAGAAAACCGTTGCCAACAAAACGATGCCGGTCGAACGCGACAAAAACTTTGAGTATGTAACTTTCACCTGTCATACCTGTTTCACCTGTTTCACCTGTCAATCGCTTCAGGCGTTGCCTCATAAAGTGGGCGTTCGTCGCCAATAAATTGACATGTTACTCGCCATACAGCGAAGCCATTTTTTGGCATATCATTAGGATGACAGTAAAAAAATTGTAAAGTTTAAAAAAGTAAATTACGGGGTTTTACGTGCCAAAACCACGAGCTGATTATGAGGCACGCCGTAGTGGGGGACTTCAGAAATTTGGACCACTTGGAGTTCATTAACCTTTAGCCTGAGCAACCAGGGCGGGTAATTGTAAAGTTTGTCCCCGGTATAATGAATACAGATGGAGTGGAGTAATATATTTTCTACGTAAGGTTACGGTAGACAAAGGGGAGCATTTAAAAAGTGTGAACAATCAGTTCGGTTTTGTTCTGTAGAAGTGCCTATAATATAGCAATTTACAATAATGGCGGCGAGAACGAAGGCCTTCATGCAAAGTCGAATCTCTTCATTCAAGTCTGTCCGGTATTTACGAGTCATTTTACAGATGGGAGCAATTTGTTGCTGTGGTATTGAGCCCAGGTTGCAAAATGCTGGAATGGCACATGCAGTCTAAGACATAGGTCTTACAACTCTAAATAGGTGACAACATCAAGAGAGAGAGCGAGAAATAACCTATATTTCCACCAGTCAATTAACGCCGCAGAAGATGGTCTTCCTCCACAGCGCCTCTATCCGTCGGCCGGGATCCCGCGCTACACGGTAAATACCATCCAGAAGTCTCCAAATCACAGTGCAGATTCTGCAATGAAGTAGCGAATATGGTACACATGGTGTCGACGTGTGAAGCAATATACGATAGCTCAGACACGATAGAATCCTGGGAGGCCTTACTACCCAATCCGGATGATAGCATCAAAAAATATTTTATATGGCCGAAGCGCTCTGTACCAAATTACAACCAGAATATTTTGAACAAAAGCAGACATGGACCGAAAAGGAAGCGTACACAAAAATTGATACCCGAGTATGCTTATATCGGCTCACTTCCTGATTAATTTCTGCGGATGTGCTCTTCATTGCGATGTTTCTAATAAAAAGCTGCTAAAGATGCGTCTGACGCATTCCTCCAACTTCCGTTGCAGCCACGTAAGACGGATCCGTTAGTCTTTTTATGGAAGTATGCCCCCGACGTTTGTCGTTGGCTTTTCTATATTTTACGTTCTGGTACGTCGGCAATCAGCATGATCAACAGCTAAATACGTACTTCCATCGTGTCAGCGCTTATCCTGTGCGTGGTGCGACGCAGCTGGCTTGTTTCGGTGCCACCCCCGCAAACCTGTGTGCTCATCATTGCTGTAACAACTGCTACATCTACTTCCATAGCTTTGATGTACGCGTTCACAACAAGAAAAACGCATACCATTTGGTTTCACTCGACGCGATGCTTTGAAAACTGCGCTTATAGCAAACTGAGCAGTGCTCCTATTACGCTTAGCTAACGATCCACCAAATGATTGGTGGAAATTTGTTCCTGTTTCAGTATTTCACGATTACGAAGGTGTCAAAACATAACCCTAACCAACGCAAAGAACCGCAACTCTTCTTTGAACGCAAAGCTCCGCTTACCGCTCTTCAAGGCGCCTTCAGTTTACGTTCGCGAACAGGCGCGAGTGCCTCTTGTCGTACCGTCGTCTTTGTCGTTCAGAGCAGTTTCTTTGCAAATGCTTCTTTGGAAGACTGCTTTATTCGCACCGTAGGAAGAGTACTAATAAAAATGTAAAAATTAGTAGTGATAGTTACGGTGCCATGTAAGGTATTGTGGCTCTGCACACGTTTAAAAACATTTTAGACCGTGTCAGTAGAATATACGCACTTCTGCTTTGATGCTGTTTCGACCACTTGGAGTAGTGAAAGCTTTAGAGATGAGGTTTTGCGCAAGCGGATCGAGTATGCACATGCAGTAGCTCACTTCGATGGCGATCAGTTCCAACGCGGCTGCAGGCTTGCTTTTCTAACTAAACATGGATTGGCTGTTTGCGTTCAACATAATAAAGCTTAAAGTTTAACGCGCGTAAAGCACACAAGAATTGTTTTTATAAATGCCGAAATCAACAAACACTTTCCTGCAGAAAGCTTAACTGTTCGTAGTCAGTGTTTGATATTACAGGTGCAGAAACTACCGCTAAATTTGCCGTTTTGTTAGCGCTGCGGTAAAATATCCGATTGCTAGGCTGGGTACTTCGTTCGGATAAAAATTCACAAAACGTGTTCTTCCTTTGTTTATATGTTTGCCTGCGGCACTTTGGCTGACGTGCCCAAAGCCTTCTCGCCACTGAAAAAAAAAAAAAAACAACATGAAATGAGACACTGCGAACACTAGCACACGCATCCGACGTAGCTTTACACACTTCGGCGCGGAAGTATTCACGGATCGGTTATTTCTGAAAGGCATGATTACAGCGGGAAAACCTTGGTAATTACTGCAAAGCTGCAGCTTTGCAGTAGCGGTGCCGCCGCCTACGAGCAGAAAAGAGAAGTACTGCATTATGACACTAACGCGCACCGACAGTGAACGCTTCGGTGGTCTCAGCACTACGACGCCTCGATGCCAGCATTGGAAGGGACGCTGGCATCAAGAAGCACTACCAACTACTAGGTGGCGTTCACCGTACTCAGCACAGCGGAGCGTGGCCTCCGCAATTAGCTCTGAAAATGTTTGTGAAGTTGATCGCGGAGGCTGCAATTACGACGCGCTGTACGCGCTGACTTGACTCGGTGACGATTCAGTTACGTGCTTTGTCTTGCGCGTTGTATTAGTGTGTCAGTTACGTGCTTCGTCTTTCGCGTTGTGCTAGCGTGTGCAGCGTAGTGCAGCTTCCATATGCACGACGGTTGCTCATGGTCATCGACGTTGGTAGTCGTGATGGAGGAGACCTGCCACCAGGCGTCAGCGTGGGTGCATCAACGCCTAAGGGCGCTTTAGCCACAAAACACCAATAGACATTATATATCAATGTGCTTTTTCAGTGTTCAACAACCTTCAGACGGACGTTGGCGTCGTTTACTGCAACCTCGCTTAGACAACTGAAAGTTCTCTCAAGTTCTTGACAGCCAAATTAAATGATTAAAATTAGTTTGTTACCTAGTGTCCGCAATCAGTGTGACGTATTTCTTGCATTGCTGATGCCTGTCTATAACGTAACACTTCTTCCTATATCTGGTTTGAAGAACTTCATATTTCTTAGTGTTACAAAATGGGAAGTCTGCCCACGTACCTTTTTGGCGAGGTGACTTATTTTCTATATTTCACTCCTCCATCATGTATTGCGATGCCGATTATTGCTGTTCTGTTGCTGAGTTGCATTCCTGTTTTCGGATTCTCGTTGTCCATGGCCGTTTTGAAATGCTCGCAGTTGTCGATGTGGCTCCGAGTCGGGTCCAGGAATAGCATTTCTTCTGTTACGCTGATGCCGTGGTTGATGCGCTCCCTGAGATTGTCCTGTTGGAAGGCGGGAACGTGGAAACGGGCCAGGAATTGGTGAAGCTTTTGTGGAAACAAGACAGGCGAAGAAAGCAAACACTAACAAAATAGCGAAGCAGGATGCATTCATAGCGCCTGATATTTCTACTCGCTCAAATAAAGCATTTCTCGTTGGCAAGGGCTTATATGCACGTTTAAACAATGTGTGGAGAGAAAAAAAACTCGCCCCTCGAATACCTTTCTTCCGTAGAATTCTACTGTTCTTTTTTTATTGGCACTTGAAAAAAATCGATGTCACCAATATTGCGAATTTCAAGACGCCTAAATTTAATCAAAGCGAATACGTGATTTCTGTAGAGCCGAGCAAATACTGCTACGAAGGGAAAAATTGTCAATCGCCGGAGGTGGTGTCTGTGCGTGGTCAATCCAGTGTTTCGGCTACGTGCAAGTTGTCAGTTATGCGTTGAACTGTTGTTTCACATGCTGTGCAATGCTGCCGGCAGATTCATAATTTCTTTTCCAGTGGGTGCACCCGAGGACCTAGAGGTCCACAATAGCGCAAGAAAAACAACTAGGAATGTCTTTTTTTTACTGTGGTGGTAAGTGCGGGCAAGCGAGACGGTTACACAACGAAAGAACCCGGTGTTGCTAAAGCCGTAGCGGTCCAGTCGAAAAGATGTACCTCTTGCGAAGACCGTGGGAATGTAGAAATTACTGTTTGAATAAGCTGAACCCAGATGTATACTAAACTAGCGAAAATTTGATGCTTGGTCTCGCCCTAAAAGATTTAATTTTGAAAAAAAATAGAAAAAGAAATATGGCGTTACAATAACAAAAGCTCTTTCGGTTCTAGTCGTGTTGGTAGAATGCTTCAGTTTCTTGCGCTATGACAGTATGGAGTGTTCTATGTCTATTCAAAAGCTGTAGACAAATCTGAAAATATGTAAAGAAAATAAAATAAAGCGCGAATATATGAATGTGTACTGCAAATATTCAGCGAATGTAAAAAAAAAAACTCTTTTTCATGCTTTTTTTTGTAAAAATCAATGGTGAAGACTTTCGGCGACCGCTGAAGTTACCGAGCATCGCACTGAAGATAAAACCGTGTGGTCTCCTTACTGGCCTCGATATCTTATCTTCATCAGGTGCGCCAATGTAGGACTCAGCGAGCAGTTAGAGCTACGGCACCATGGCTGCGCATTATTCGCATGATGAGCTGTATGACGCCTTTAAATAATATAGAAAGAATAAAGACCAAGCAGACGCACAATGAGCCATTTTCACCGGGCTCCCCAGAAAACAAGAAACTGTTAAAATAATATCCCCCTCCCCCTCAATGGCGCGATGTTACGGTGTGCGCTGGTTAGTATGTGAAAGGGACTGAGATCGATAAAGCCGAAGTGAAAGGAGCTGGAAGATGGCGACGAGTGCTGTAACAATTAAAGCGTACAGTGTTTAACTCGGTCGGGCGTCCCCGTTACAATATGCTGTATATAGTCAGATTGACCATATCTTCTATATTCAGGACCCACCTGCGCCGTACGTTTATTTATCTATTCTCTAAAATTGAAAATGAACTTGAAAAATTCCACTCTTTGCTGACGTCTTGCAGTCCTTGATGTTGTTCCACGTGGCTTATAGAGAAAGAAGAATCATTAATTTTTTTTCCACAGCTTAGAGTTGTTGCAGGACGGTTCTCAGAATTGCGGAGAGCTGGGGGACCAGTACATTGATTAAATATCAATTGTCCCTAGTCTTAGAGGTGCCCTTCCACGGTGGCACATTTTATTCTCCGATACGTGAAAATTATATATGCGCGAATGATATACACAAAATACGCAGATTAATATACACAAAGAGAAGGAACATGAAGAAAACTTTATTGCAAAATTAACCGACGATTGCGATATTCCATAACGCGAAATTAGAGCGCAGTTCTATACGTGCTATAATTTCGCGATATACTGGCTAGCGCGGACAATCTCTCTCGGGCGGCATGTTGCAACTGAAGCGAAGCGCGGCGCGACTGACTCGCTAATCGGTGAGATCGCGAGAAGCAGTGCGTGGGTGAAGCGTGGACGCGATTCACAATAGCTGCCGCCGCCAGACCTCTCAGGCGACGCGCACCACTCTGGCGCCGTTTTGTAGCATCGTCGCCGCAGTGTGGCCTTGCGCGGCGCTACGCTTTTCGTCTCATGCTTTCGCCATACCCTCCTCCTACGAATTCCTCGTCGCGCTCTGTTCGCATTCGCCGCTTTCTTCGTCCCCCGCTGCGCTGCGCGATAGGCCTTTCATCCGCTGCACTCGTACGCTCGGTTACGCTGACGCTCGTCGCAGGGGCAGGCGCCTAAGATTTGCCGTCTAAACGGTGTTTTGCGTCACTTGAGCTAAGGATTTAAACAGCGATAAACCGCAGCCTGGTGCCACTAACAACACATTGATGTCATGTGGCAGTCCTCAAAGTATTTTTTATTCTATTCCGCCTAATTTGTTTATTCAGATGAATCATTAGAAAAAATAATTGTATTTGAGGGAGAAATATGCTGCGTGACTTTTTATAAGGGTTCACGAACAACAGATTTAGTTTTCTTTTTCTGTAATGAAAACGTAGCTCGTGCGTTATGCTTCTTTGCGGCATTTAGAAAACTAAGCCGCGAAAACACAGCGCAGGGACGAAGTACTCTACCCCCGACGCAGATGGCTTTCAATTTAGAGCCGTCCAGGCGGAAGCGCACTGCGTAGTACGCGGCCTCCCGCCTGCCTACTCTCCCCCCGAAGCCTGGCGGATCATTGCGGCCCGGCAGGCGGGAGCGGTCGCTTGGCAGCGCTAGAGTGTACTAGACAAAATCGAGTGGGCCGAACGGCGCTCTGCCGCTGAGGCGCCGCGTGTGGAAAAATAGTGCGAGGGCGCTGCGAGCGAACTGGATTTGGGGGGGGGGGGGGGGGGGGGGGGAGACGCGCTCCGCGGCATATTCAACGTACTTTCGCTGCGGGCGCCGAGGCTGATTGCGCGTAGTACGCTCTTACAATAGTGCTTTATTTCAACTGCAAATTTATGTTTACACCATTTTACCAAACATATATATTTGAGGCATGGATTATACAACGCGACGTCTTCATTTTTGCTGTCGTTGTCAAGCGCGTCGTCTGCTAGCGAGCGCGAGACGCCCAGTTTTTCTCGCAGAACCTCTGTGCAGTACATTTTTTTAAAATGTTTTAGTCGCTTCGGTGTGCCCATGACTCTTGACGGTCGGTCCCAAATGTAGCTTTAGCCAGGTGAACTGCTGTTTTTACCACTGTCCTCTAAAAGTAACTGGTATCTCCGCACCATGAAGGCTACGTTGAAAATTTTATTATTGATACCGTGTCATTTTACGTGCACTTCTTGTTGCGGGATATTTATCAGGGATAATGATTGAAGAAAACAATATTACAGTGAAATAAACCAGGTTTATTAATTGCGTGGCGCCAAGAATGACCAATGTGTTTCTAGGTAATTAAATCAAAGGGTACATAGACATACATATTCACGATATATATGTAAGGGAAAAATAAGAAATCTTCTAAATGCAATAATTGAAAAAGTAAGAACTCCCGACCGGAATAAGCGCACGTGTTTGCAGTAACAAACACACGTATTAGTGAATACTGCAAATAAAACTCGCATTCGCAGAAGTAAGAGTCACAGGGGGCAAAACCATCTTATATATATATATATATATATATATATATATATATATATATATATATATATATATATATATACCACCATGCTTTCAACCCATTAAAACTGAGTGCCCCGTGTGGTGCCAAACTTATCTTCTTCAACGAACGCAACAGATCTGCACATATCTCTACGTGTATGTGAGACATGCAGTTCCTTTAATTGTTTCATTATGGTCGTTATGATAGTGCACCGAATAACTGAAAGCAGCTGTTTATAATATACAAGCTGCTGAGTTAAGCGGTCCTACATTTGGGAACGGCATTACATTTATGCATGAAATGTAGGATAAGCGTAACATGTTTTTCTCGGAAATCAGACTCGAGAATAATTTATGTTGTTGACACCCCCAGAAACAAGCCGAAGAACGCAGCCACCTGCTTTTTTTCTTTTTTTAATATAAACAAATTCTTCGGTTTTACGTGGCAAAACCACGATATGATTAAGGCACCCGGTTTATATAGTTTTTGCCACCTGGAGTTCTTTAACGTGCACCTAAATAGAAGTACACGAGACTTTTTCATTTCGTTCCCATCGAATTCCGCTACCTGGATTGAACCCGCGAGCTCAAGACCGTATCCGCTAAACTATATAGCCACTAATTAAGCTATCGCGCAGGCTTTCTTTTCTTTTTCTTTTCTTTTTTTGAAGTATCGACTGGAAAAAAAAATTCCACGTACGGCCCACGGCCAAAGATTAGCATATAGAATGGCCGCTTTAGGCTACGGGACCAAATATCTTTGTACGCATTTGTTATATTATTGTCTAATAAAATTCCCCTTTGATTTGATTTAATTAAGAGGGATCCAGAACAGGCAGGTCAAGGCGGAGAGTACTGGCGGAACAGTCGATGAGAGCAGAATGCGTGGAGAGGAAGTCCAAGCCGAGGATGATGTCGTGGGGACAGTGGGCGATGACTGTGAATGGCACGATAGTGGAGCGATCGGCGAAGGAGACGCAGGCGGCACACATACCAATTACGGGGGCTGTTCCGCCATCGGCGACACGGACAACAGGCGTCGCGGCGGGCGTGAGTATTTTCTTCAGCCGGTTACGAAGGTCAGCGCTCATTACGGATACATGCGTCCCAGTGTCTATAAGAGCAGACACAGAAACACCGCCGACTTGCACGTCAAGAAGGTTCAGATGAGTGGGCAACGTCAGTAGAGGATTTGGCGGCGTAGGGAGCAATGCAGCGTCAGCTCGAGGCGCTGCATCGTCTAGTTTTCCGGCGGGGATCGGCGTCCGAAGGGAGTCGGCGAATAGGAGCGACGGGGCTGAGGAGAGCGAGATTGTCGTCGTTGGGGCGAAGGCGAACGAGAATAGGGGCGGTTCTGCGCAGGAGAATCAGTGGCGGCATTATCGGAGCGTGCGGCATAGGGTCGAGAAGGGCCACCTGGGCGAGAGTAGGCAGTATAAGTAGACCGGGTCGGGGAACTCCAGCGACTGCGACAGTGGCGAGAAATGTGTCCGACTCGACGGCAGTGAAAATAAATGGGCTTGTCGTCCGCAGTGCGCCATTCAGATGGGTTGCGGAAACGTGGTGGGTAATAAGATGTGGGACGGGGCGGTATCGAAGAAGCCGGATGGGTATCAGGGCGATGGGCCGAGCAGACGGTGTGAAGACCCATGTTCGCGAACTCCTGGCGGACAACTGTCTGGATCAGGGAAACCGTGACTGCAGGTGCGTTGGAGGAGCTGGAGTCGAAGGCAGCCGGATAGGCGGCCTCAATAGACCGATCCCACCAGCTAGTTTCACGACGCCACCGCTGCCGCGGTGCATGCTGGTACTTGTAGTCATCCGGCCGCTCCAGCCGCCCGGAGTGCCTGTGCGTTCTGTATCCGAACGATTTTTGGCAATTTTTATGGTTCGTGTAGAGCCATCGTGCGATGGGAGGATTGACCTGCTGCGTTCCTGGCTGGTACAACAACCACACAAGGGACAAAGGCTTCGGATTCTATGTGTTTCCTAAAGAGCGAAGGCTTCGAGAGACGTGGATCCAACGGATTAATAGGTGGTACTGGTAATACACAGCGTGAGAATACGGGGACGAATAGCGGCCGCATTTCGATCGGGGCAAAATGCGAAAACACCCGTGTACTCAAATTTCCCGGAATTTGTAGATTATTTGTAGATTATCGATTAGCTATTGATTGGCTATCGCAAGGTATTGGCCACGTATTTGGGCTAGGCTAAGCACTACCAAGTCATCCCCAGCATTTTCTGGAATTTATTGATTATTGGTCGATTATCGATTAGCTATCGATTGACTATCGCAAGGTATTGGCTACGTATTTGGGCTAGGCTAAGCACTACCAAGTCATCCCCAGAATTTCCCGGAATTTATTGATTATTGATCAATTATCGATTAGCTATTGATTGGCTATCGATGACTTGGTGATGATTGGCTATCGGCGTTTTTATGTTAAAAACGCCGCCTAGCTTACTTAAGAACTTCTAAACTTCAAGATATCGCTGTTACCGAAGTCTGCAAGTCGTGCGCGAAACCCATGTAGGTAAGTAGGGAACGAAAGTTTTGGCGCCACATTTCAAACCTGTCTCCAACAGGTATACAAATCCTATTATGTCCGTCGCTAAGCAAACATAACGTTGCAGTCACCGAGATGCACGTGCGCAAAAATAGTAACGCAAAACGACCGCGTACATCAGCATGTACTACATACAAAGCTCGAAAAAATACGATAATCAACGCGTTATAAGCGGGTAACAACCGAAAGGAAAGAGGAACAGGCACTTTTCAACGTTCGCCTCGCATGCTGCAATGAACAGCCGATGTAATTTCTTTAAATACATGACGAATGTTTCTCGGTGGTGGAGTCGCAGATATGTCTGGGAAGCTCGTGCGCAGTACTCAACGAGCGCGGACTGCGGTGGTGTGGTTGACTAGTTGACTATAACCAAGATGGTGTCAGAGCTACTTCCGGAAAACCGGCGCATGCGCAGATCGGTCGGTGGGATCGGTCTATTTCACGCCGGACGATCCTGGAGACATCACCAGTGTTGTCGGGACGAGGAGCGTCGGCACAGGAAGATGTCGCTGGGGTGTTGGGAGACGGACAAACTGCTGGTCGATGCGTCGGATTGTAGCGAGAATACTTGGGCTGGAGGGGACAAGCCATGGATTTTTGCCAAGCACATCGACATCACAAGTCTCAAACTTGCACAGCGTCATTGCCCCACCGACTGAGGGTGCCATCCTGGAGGCGGCACTTTCGCAATCCAAGCCCAAACATGGATAACGGAACGAAGGTCATAACAATGTGGCAGTGGAATTGCGCAGGGTTCGTGAGCAAACGGGCGACCCTGCGACAATACCTAAAAAGTGTAAAGGATAAACCCCAAGTAATCGCCTTACAAGAAACGATCACATCATCACCCATCAAGCTCCCCGGTTTCCACTAAGGGGGGAAGGGGGGTCGCTACTCTGGTCAGTAAAATGTTCACGTGCATTCAGCGAGACCTCGGTCCCGCGGACAATGGGGTCGAGTACGACATGACCGAACTCCTTGTAGACCCCCCTAAGCGGCGCTTAAGAAGAAACGGTATTTCATACTCAATGTTCACTGCAGATCGAGCCACAGAGCGTGGCTCTGCGTTCACAGAGCCAGGGTTGGTGGTATTCTCAAGAAGGCCGTGCATTTTGCCGGCTGTCAACCTCTAGTCATCATGGGGGATTTCAATGCCCAGCATCAGGCGTGGGGCTATCGCACGAATACGAAGAAAGGTAGAGACATATGGCACACGGCAACGGAGGAAGATCTTACGGTGGTAACCGATAAAGACTTTCCGACCAGGAGAGGGAACTCGGCGTGCCGAGATGCAACTCCGGATCTCACCATTGTCAAAAACCTGGAAAACGTCAAGTGGACCAACACAGCCATGGACCTCGATAGCGATCATTGCATCGTCGAAGCGGTCATCAATGTTGGCCGTAACAAGCCGAGGACCTTTAAGTTCACTGACTGGGACTTGTGCCGAGCCAACCGCTCCGAGCGCGTCCTCACCCCGGATACGGCCCTAGACTCTTGGTGCGACGGGATAAAAGAAGATGTGGCTAGAGCTGTCAAGGAGGTGACAACCGATCTGCAGGTGGACAGGATGGACAGTAGGCTCACGCATCTGTGGGAAGCCAAGCAGGCACTACTCGCACGATGGAAGACAGCGTCATAACAAGACTACGCAAGAAAATTTCCGAAATCAACAAGACGATAGAGGCTCATTGCAAGGCTATGCAAGTAGCAATGGGATGAGCTGTGCGACTCGGTGGAGGGCCAGCTCAAGACCGGTAAAAGCTAGAGATTCCTCAGGTACCTACTACACGATGGTAACACATAGTCCAATAAGAAGAGAGCTTGGCGAAAGCTGTCCATTTGGCCACTGACTCGACTGCAGATGAGGCGGTCAAGGAGCAGCTCATAGACAAGTACCAGGCGGCCACGGACGATCCGGTGCCTCCCCCCCCCCCATTTTCCCGAGTACGAAGGGCGCGACGCGCCATCGATGGACGAGGATTTTACCGTGGCTGAGGTCAAGCGGGTTCTCGCATCCCTCAACGGCAGATCTGCCCCTGGGCCCGACGGGGTCACCAACAAAATGCTCAAGCATCTCGACGGAAACTCAATCGAGTTTCTTACAGAAAAGATGAATGAAATCTGGCACAGCGGCCTCATTCCCAAGAGCTGGAAAGCAACCTACACAGGACTCATACCCAAGCCAGGTATGGCGCCGAGCATCGACAATCTAAGGCCCATCTCCCTGACGTCGTGTGTCGGGAAGGTGGCCGAACACGTCATGCTTAACCGCCTCACTGACCACCTCGAGTCTAATGAATGCTCTACTAACAACATGATTGGCTTTCGGGCGGGGCTCTCGACTCAGGATGGCATGAAGCTGATCAAGCACCAGATCATTGAGTCCACCTCCGCGGACGCTAAGGCAATTCTCGGCATGGATTTAGAAAAGGCCTTTGATAACATATCGCATGCCTTTATTCTCAAGAGCCTGACAGAGCTTGACGTCGGCAAGCGGGTGTACAATTTCGTGCATTCCTTCCTTTCCTCGAGGTCCACTAGACTCAAGATTGACGAGTTCTTGACCCACGAAATTCAGCTAGGGCCAAAGGGAACACCTCAAGGGGCGGTGATCTCCCCGACGCTGTTCAACATCTCCATGATCAACCTGTCGAGGGCCTTGAACACAGATCCCGAACATTACCCACACGATCTACGCGGATGACATCACCATCTGGTGCCCCAGCGGATGTGAGGGTCAGATCGAGGGTGCTTTGCAAGAGGCCATCGATGTGACGGAGCGGTATCTCATCCCCACTGGGCTAAGGTGCTCGCCCGCCAAATCCGAGCTCTTACTCTACTAGAAGAGGCCTAGAGGCGGTTCTCACCGGTCCTGGAAGCCAGCAACGGAGAGCCAGATTACATTATTCACTGGTAACGGCTCCCCAGTTCCGCGGGTGGACACTATCAGGGTCCTAGGAATGTTTATCCAGTCTAACTGAGCCAATGGAGCTGCCGTCAAACGCATTTGTTCCAAGACCGAAAGTGCCCTCGGACTGATCCGAAGAATCTCCAACAGATACCGCGGAATCAGGGAGGACAATCTGATCCGGATTATCCACGCATGTGCTATGCCACCTCGCTTATTCGGCGGCCATTCACAACTGGCTCGTGCCGGAGGGCAATAATATCAATGCCCTAATCAGAAGAGTATGCCCTTGGCCTTCCAGTCCGCACGCACACAAAGACCTCCTCAAGTTGGGCATTCACAACACGTGCGAAGAAATTATTGAAGCCCAAGAGTTTTCTCAGTTTGTCAGACTGTCCGGCACCCCAGCTGGCCGAGCCATACTTGGCATGCTGGGACGTAACCCCACGGTCGTCGGTCCCGATGCTGTGAAGCTGCCTAATGACATAAGATCCAAGATTTCCATACATCGGATGGCACACTATATGCATCCGACCTACAACGAAGGACGAAGACGAGCCAGGGGTAAAGCTCTGCTCGCCAGTGCCCGCTTGGACAAGGATCGAACATGCTTCGTAGACGCTGCTTCGTACGCTCAAGAAGAAGCCTTCTCCTCAGTGGTCATCGACTGTGATTCGAAAATCATCAGCTGCGCTACCATCCGCACTTCTAGTTCCAGCGTTGAAGAACAGGTTGCCATTGCTCTTGCATTGACGGACGGTGTACATGAAGCGATTTATTCAGACTCCAAGACCGCTATCAGGGCCTTTCAGATCGGAATGGTGGCTCCCCAGGTCCTACGTATCATCCAAAACGCTAAAGACCTCAAACATCACTCACTGGCCTGGTTCTCTGCGCACCTTGGAAATATTGAGGGTGCCTCGCTCAACCTCAACGAGGAGGCACACTTGGCTGCACGAGGTATGACTGACCGTGCGCCGGGTAATGCGTCCTCTCCTGGGCGACCCGAGCCTCTCTGCTCGTACAACGAGATCTGCAAACACAATTACCTATCAAGAACACTCCTGCCTCTGCCGCACATATCGCTGTGCAGGGCCCAGGCAGTCACTCTCAGACTTCTACAAACAGGCACTTACCCGAGCCCTGCGGCACTGCACACAATGTACCCCGAACGGTTCCCAAGCCCGGACTGTCCCCTGTGTTGTGGTTATGCGGACTTCGAGCATGTTCTGTGGGGCTGCGCCTCTGCCGGTCCCCCTTTCACCCAAGAGGAAATGATGACGCTTATTAAGGCCCAAGATCAGACCTCCCAAATCCTGGCAGTCCAGAGGGCCCGCGAGAGGGCCGTCAAGTTTGACCTGATGGTCCCTGAGTGGGCCTAGCCAGGTGACGTCCAGTTTACTCGCGTCTATCGTGGACCAAATAAAGTTCACTCACTCACTCACTCATTCTCAAGCTTAAGCACGTTCCCAAATAGTAATGCGTACGACTATTACAAGTTAATACTATTAGTTTCTCTGCATGGTCGCTAGGTGTAGTTGCGCAAAGCAAGAAAAAAAAGCTCCGGGAACAGTGCCGCGCTGTTCAGGAGGCAACAAGACTCTCTTCTGCTCAGACATTTTTTTATCTTTTCCTACTTGTTCATTTGACAATGGAACAAGTAGCGATCCCTTACCAATTACATTTTAAGTTATGCTTTCACGTCAGGCTCCTATTGTACGGCAGAAACAGCTCGTTAGTTATAAAACTTATAAATCAGCTATAAATTCACGTTTATCATCGTTGTTCACTTGTGATGAACGACAGAGGGCTGACTGAGTGGTATCGCTTTTGAATTCTGATGTTCTGCCCGCTGAGTTCACGATTAGGTCTCGCAGCTCACCGTCAAAGTCATCTTGGTGGAATGAAGCATCTAAACGGGATTAAAGGCGAAAAAAAGCATCGTTAAAAAAACAAAAAAAAAAAGAAAATAAAGTATTTTTAGAAAAAATCATATACTTAAAAAAACATTGTTTAATGTGCAACGCTAAAATAGGAGCATGTGATTACTGCAATATTTCAATGACAGGAATTGGAGCACGTGCAGAGCTTCAATGGCGCCGTCAGAAAAAGCATAAACTGGGGTGCTATGCCGGGAGGACCGTGTTTGGCAACGCTCGGGATCTCCGCGAGCGCTCGTGACGCCCTCAGACGAACGTGCTATAATGGTATCAAGACATAAAATTCAACCCTCGGCAAGCCTCCAGTATCATAGGCTTACGCAAATTTAATTTTAGTTATTAATACTTTAGCGGCATGGTCGTATAAACCTGTCTGTGGCCTGCAGTGTAGTGGAAGCCAACGTAAGCACGTATCAGAACTGATAAGACTCTGTCACAGTGCTAACGCTAGCAGATTATTTGTTATTTTATTTGTTTGATTGCATCATTGTTCGGCGGTCACAGTTCCGAGTTCGTGCGCGTTAAACTAATAGACACACATTACAACAGTCAGCCAATGCAGCTTGCCATCGTCTGACTTCAGCTGTACATAGTCAACAGCGGCAGCACAGCGAAACCGCATCTACGACTTGTAATACGAAGTCTTCTGCGTGATAAAATACATGCTACAAAGCCTCCCATGAAAAAAAAAACTCTCCAAAATTTCCACCGCGGCCCAGCTCAGAACAGCAGATAAGCAACGACGCCTCGCGTTGTGTTACACGATACCGATCAACTAGGCCTGGGAGATGTGGACCGACGTTGCCGCAGCGCCGCCTGGCCAACGCTATTACCTGTACAAATTATGTCTGGTGTTTGTTGCTTGCTTTTTTAGCGCTGAATAATTTTGTTTATTATGGCAAGAATACCTTGCTCTCAACGATTTTGATATTATGTTTTCTTTTTCATCTTGACATTGCAGCAACGTAACTAACCCACAATCATCAGTTTGTTATTGGCACTGTATATCTAAAGGTTTTATAATTTAGAAAAAAAAGGAATGAATTGTTCAAGGCCTTTGCGAAGATTCTCGGTAAATCTTGTCGGTGGCACAAGAGTCACTACAGGTGAGCTCACAAACGAATCGTTCAAAAAATGACCAAGAAAATGAATAGTGGATGCTTACCCTATTGAAAAAATGTGAACGAGAATGTACAAGAAATAGTTGACCGCTATTATTGCTCGTTAGACTGTGCGAGAGCTCGTTCAGTCTACGAGAAATCGTAGAGTGTACGCAGCAATAATCGCGTACAAGTTGCAACAGAAATTCAGATACTGCCGTGCTTTGGTCAACAACCCTACATGAGGTCGAGAAAATTAGAGCAGGTTTCAACGAAAATGTTGCAGCACAAGACGATGAAATGAAGTCTCTACCAATAAACACACTGCAAGAACAACCATTTTCCCATTATGTAGACTTATAAATATGATGCTTGAACCTGGAGAGCTCCTTGACAATTAAGAAATGATGAAGGTATAACCTTTATACAGAGGAGGTCAAACAGGCAACTTGAACATCTACAGACCGATATCCGTGCTACCAGTTTTTTTCTGAAATATCTGAAGAAAGTTTTAAATGACAGGCTAAAGTGCTATCTTGAAAACCAAATATATTAACTTCATTGCAATTTGGTATCCGTCAAAAACACATCCTGAAGAATCATTAAAAATATTGAAAATAGGTGGCTTACATTGGGTCTATTTTTGCACCTAACAAAAGCGTTTGACACCGTGCAACACAATATTTTCACAAAGAAACACAAACATAATCCGAGGAATTGCTTTAACAATATTTACATTGCACCTAAAGAGCCACTATCAATGTGTATATACAAGCACTGCCTCGTCTATTAAAGGGGCCCTGAACCACCCCTCTGGCTTAGTGAAATAACATAGTCCGCGGGTAGCATACGCTGCTGTGATCATCTCAGCCAATTTCTGCTGTTTTGCGAGCTCCACGTGGTCCGTGGAGCACGCGACGGCAACTGGCCAGCAATGGCTGGTCGACCGTGCCGAGGCGGTGGCTGCTACCTATGGGGCCCCGGACTAAGGGAGGCACAACTGGTCTCGATATTGTAATTAAGTTTATTCTCTCTCGCAAGCGGAACGCGAGGTCACCTTTGTCACAAACGTTCTTGTTTCATAAGGCCTCATGCTCCTCGCTCTTTTCTGTGTGCTTTATTTCGTAATAAAGCACACTCCAATACACGACTGCTAT
This sequence comes from Dermacentor silvarum, assembly GCF_013339745.2. Taxonomy (NCBI): domain Eukaryota; kingdom Metazoa; phylum Arthropoda; class Arachnida; order Ixodida; family Ixodidae; genus Dermacentor; species Dermacentor silvarum. Next base: position 28,016,861 of record NC_051164.1, read on the forward strand.
TGGTCGCTGTGGTCGATGACACCGTGGCCGCCGCGAGGTGCCGCCACGAGTCCAGTGGCTTAGCGTACTGTGGCTCGCCGAGGACAACCGCGTTTGGCTTACGTTTCGCGCTTCGTAGGCATCAAAATAGCGAGTCCAAAATGAAATTTGAACTGCGCGCAACGGTGACGTCTCCGAGGCCGAGCGTTGTGGCCCCGCCCCACTCTGCCGAAGCCTCCGCAGTGCAAGGCAATGAAGGAGGAAGGGGAGCACAACGGAGGCCTTGTTTGATTGCCAGTAACTCCGCTTCTGCTGAACGCATTGAACTACTTATTGCGGTAAAGTGATTCTGAAATAACCTATTTTCACTTCAAATATATTTCTGCACTTCGATAAAAAGTCGTTCAGTGCCCCTTTAAACGGAAAATGCTTTATGAAGACCCACAGGGCTAAATATTAGGACCCACACTCTTTCTTACTTACATAAATGACATTGCAGCAGTACCAGGGTCCCCAGAGAACATGCAAGCTGATGACACGAACAGAGTTTTTACAGGCTGTGAGACTGGTTACATGCTAATGATATCGGATTAAATACTACTGAAAGCAATTACGTAATCTTTAAGCGAGCAAGCAAAAAGCGATTATGGCCTTATTGAAATAACTTCCGAAGGCACTTTGTTAGAGCGAATCACCGAAGAAAAATTTTTCGGGGTATGCTTCGTGGAGGATTTATCTTGGGCTCCCCATATCATAAGGCTCAAATCAGAATTGTCCAGAGTGACTGGTCATATATAATGTATACAACTTCCTCCACTCCTGGCCTCCACATATTCTCCATTTTTCATTGTAGACTAGGGTCCACATAATTGTGTGGGAACTATTTTTGCAACTAATGAGCAAAGTTGGCAGTTCTGCAAAACAAAATGTTGATGTATGAAAATTACAAAGATACGTAAGATATACGCGCTCACTTATCGTTCCCGAAATAGTTGCTGCTAAGGGTAGACCAAGCATACTACTTTAAAGTATTGCAATAGATCCATAAAACAAGCTCCATATGACATCCAACTCAGGTACAACGCCATACAGATTCTCTTTTCCTAAACGTATATTGCCTATTGCACGAACAAATTTCGGCCGGCAATTCTTAAACTTTCAAGTAGTAATAATTCTAAACAGACATTACTTGGATGTTGATTTCACTGAACCTTTTCTCCATTATACAGATGTCTGCAGGAATTATCTTGTCGTAAGTGGTAGTACATACTCATTTGCGTGTCATTGATATCGCGAACGAATCTATTTTTGTGCGGAAGCACAGCAATATAAGAGTCCTTTTGGTATTTTGAAATCTGTGTTTGGTTTGCAACCTCGTCACTATGCTTTCAAAATTTGGGCTGTAACACGGCTTTGTACCGTGTGTCCCCGCTGGCTTTGGCCAAGCTGTTCCGCGAAAGGAAGATTTAAGGGACGCGGTGTGTGATGCGATTGCGGAAACCGAAGTGTTCGGCCGTTGAAGGTCTGACGACAGGGTGCCAGTGCATCGTGGGATTGCATCTTGCACAGTTTTCTTTTTTTCAGGGGGGCGGGGGCATGGCTTCGCTTGGGTTGACTAGGACACCTGATATATTGTTTGCTTTTACATAATGGTGTGTTACCGTATAGCACTGATATGTCTGTTGCACTTGATAGACCTTTATTTTATTGACTGCCTGTTTGCTTTTAGCGTACATCATAACTTCATGTATAAGTTACATTTTCATTTTAGTACAACGACATATTCCACTTGTGTTTGATACCTTGCTGTTTTCATTAATATAAGTTCGAACCAGTCGGTGCATACATTGTACTGCTCTGGACTTTCGGAAGGGTTACGAGGCTCTGTCAGGCTGCAATGGCCTTTAGCCTCAGCCCCCTACTCAGCCACTGTGGAAAACAAACCACAAAAAGACTTGTCAATGAACAGAGACCTTTCATGGCTACCGACGAAGAGTTAGCGGCACGTAGCGTTCATCCTCTCGACCTGTACCGGCGATCTGCATTGATGGCTGAAAGCACTCACTGAGCCCCGGTGTAGGCCAGGAACCTCCTTCCGGAGATTGGTCCATAATCATGAATAAATGGCCAGATCAAAGACTGAGGTCACAGGCCGGCATCAGTGATCCCGCTTCTCAATTCCCGGCCAGCTGCAAGTCGAAGTGTGTTTCCTGGTACTTTGCTGACAAATCGTACTAGCATATCTCAAAGGTGTTAGTATGACGTGAGCAGTCGTTGCGCAGATAACGATGTTGTGGGCGCGGAGAGTGCAGCCAATGTGATGTCGTCTGGAGAGCGGCTATGGAAGCAGCGAGTTGGTCGATCCGCTCATCTAGCCTTGAAACAACAGAAGCTTTAGTGGGCGTAGAGACCACGGTTAGAGTTAGAGAGAGGACCTCACAGAATTTGTCAGCGAAGGCAAGGTGAATGAGAGGTAAATCATCCGCAGCAGCCAGTACGATGTGGAATGACTGAGACTTGCGCTACAGACACAACACCTTGTGCAGTGTGCCATGAGTGCTGACGTGACTCTCGTCCAGTAGTCATCGCATTCTACTGATCGGTTAGGACCCCTGGTCGCCCGGGTATTCACAAGTGAGGAGCTGCCGGAGGCGCACGCTCTTGGTTGGCCTTCAAGTTCACGGATTTTCTGCTTAAAGCGTTGGCAGGACGTCGCGACTCATGGCGCGGCGACAACGTCGACCACCACTTAACTATATCTGATACCAGAATTGAGGAGAAGTTGTAGTACCATGCTGTCTGCGAAGTAATGCGTTGAAGAAAGTGCCTCAAGCTGAGTGAACCAGGCTGGTTCGGTCTTTTCGCAAAATTGCAGCAAGTGTAGTGGGACTATCGCCACGTCGGATAGCCGCTATATGACTGATGAATAACAACAGCGTGCCCGTGAGGATCGCCTTCGCGAACAGAAGCGGGAGTGGGCGCGAAAGCATACGCAACTAATTGCAGTTTATCACAGTGAGCCCAAAGCTATGGTTACCATGACGACAATGTAAAGAGAAAATAGAAGACGATAAGCACAACGAAGTTATGTGTGTCTATATTCAATCATTATAGGAATTAACCACACATTAATCATGATAGTTACCAACAAGTACAGGTTCGCTGGTCTTCCATCTTCACATAGTGGAAGGGCTCTGAATTTTTTTTTTTGCATAGCCAGTTGATTTTTCGTTGGAATTTTATGCACGAATTTTCATTAGGGCTTGCGTTTTATAGCGCCGTATTCAATCGCGGGTAGCGTTCTAACCAAGAAATCTATCATTTTCTTTAATCTCCTTGGTGGGCATTGCGAAATGAATTGATTGCATATCGTAGTTGAAGGTGGTCGAACGACGGTTTTATTTTGAACAATTTTTTGGTGTGTTACGCACTTTCCTCTGTGTAGTGTGTCGATTTGCGTAAATTTCTGGATTTCCAGGCAATGCGTCGAGTTCACTAGAAGTTAAAGCCCAATTTAGCTCCAATTTACCCGGCTGGCGGCGGCAAAAGTTTATGCTTGCGCCTTCACGGCTGCAGCTCGCATTCTGATAAACGAAAGCAAGTTTGCCCCTTTTTTTATTATAACCAGGAATTTAAGGGTGCTATGTGGTGCACTGAAGGACTAAGACTCCAAAATGCGACCTTTGCGCACAATTTGAGCAAGAACAGTTAAGCTTAAGCGCAAAATGTTTTTTCGAACATGTTAAGCGAAATATGCGGGACCCTGTACACAGACGTAAACAGCTGCGCAGCCATTTCACATAAGCGTGATATCGAGAATAGTAAATCATTCTTTTTTTACAGTATAGTGCTTTTTTTAGCTTATAACACTTCCAATCACCAAAAAGTGGGTTTAAAATTACGGCCGAATCAGCGTTCAATATTAGTCTATGTAACTTTTAGGAGTAATGAGATAATGAGGGTGGGATTGTCGATGGATCAAGAACGACGCAGCATCGCCTGACGAATGTAGGAAAAGCGATAACACCTTCGCTGCGGCAAACTACGGCGGTGAGGTCACGGACCCGGGCTGTAAAGCGGACAGATCTTGTGATGCCAGCTCGCCACAGTAACTGTCTTCTTTGCTTATAGGTAAGCGGCCTTTTATCGAAGTAGTGCCGTGTTTTTTGTTCCACCGAACTGTACTATGTTTATTGCGATAGCAATTATATGGACACTTCAACCGGATTTCTGCCGTCGCCGTCGCCGTGAGGTTCCGTATAGATTACAGGGGCGATAAAATCGTCGCCGCGCGCCGTATGCGTGAGCGAAATCGCGTGGGGGATGCGCACTATCACGGAGGGCGAACTCATCTCTCTCTAGGGCTTTCTATCACGGAGAGCGAACGCACGGCGGAAAGCAAACGCGACCATCGCGCGAAAGGCCGTGGGGGTATGGGAGGGAGGGAGGCGGGGCGACGCTGTGCTCCGGCACCAAAGGCGTATATTGCAACCGGGCGTAAGGTGAACTTGCCACTCAATCTCCCACGCGAAAGCAAGAAAGCGGGAAGGCAGCCCGGAAAGGAGGGGGGGCAGCTTCTCCTCTGCCAACAACTTCTCCTCTCCACAACTCATCCGCACTTTGCCTGGCGTTGGCGGTCGCCCGCACCCTCTCTTATCTCCACAAGGCTCTGACTTTAGTATGCGCTGTGCATTCGCCGCTCAGTTTCCGCTGAAGCATAGACCGCGCGAGCCTTCGCCCGCTGCGGCGGCTACGCTTGCTTCCAGCGTTTTGACAGTCATTGTCTGCTGTCATTCAGTGTGATCTATTCATGTTTGCTTGTGCTCGCTGACACCACGATTGTTAATTCAGTTAGTAAGCCAATGTGTCCAAGTTTATGCAGCCGATAAAACCACTATCCCTACTCCAAATATCTCTCTACTAATTTGCTATCGCAATCGATGCTTCGCGTTTCGGGCGAAACTGCGACATTTTTTTAGTACAATTATGCCGCAGAAATGTTTTACATTATTCTTCGTTCTGGGGTTTTACGTACCAAAACCAGTTCTGATTATGAGGCACGCCGTAGTAGAGGGCTCCGGATTAATTTTGACCACCTGGGGTTCATTAACGTGCACTACAACGCAAGCACACGGGCGTTTTTGTATTTCGCCTCCATCGAAATGGGGCCGCCGCGGCCGGGATTCAATCCCGCGATCTCGTTCTCAACAGCGCAACGCCTTAGCTGACTACGCCACCGCGGCTGGTGTGTTTGACATGTTCAAAAAATCTTGAAAACGACGAAAATTTGACCTGCAATTGATGGAGTAAAAAGTATCGTACAGGTAAATGTTCTGGTGTTTACAAAAAATGACAGCAGATCCCCGAGGTGAATGATGATGAGTGGGCGAAGCTCCGGAGGGAATCATCGGATCTCCCGCTTAAGGGGACGCTAGCACAAACGCGTTAGAAACGTGCAGTACTCTCTAGTAAGGGGGAGCGGCCACAGCGTCTTACGCAGCCATTTACACATGCCGGAACGTGCACCGCGTTTGCCGACGCCATCACATGACTGCTGAGAGAGTATACCCCCCGTATTCATAAACGCTCCTCGACTTGAACTTGACTTGCCACCGCTTTGGGCAGCGCGTTCGAAACGCGTTGAAGGTAAGGTGGAGAGGCCACAGCGTCTTACACCAGCTTCTTACACGGACCGTAACGCGCTAGCACAAACACGTTAGAAACGCGCTAGAAACGCGGCCTTTCGTTAATGTTGGGTATTTATAGCCATCGTGGTGCGTTTGTCCATGTCCGCTTAGTGGCGTAGTGGGCTAACGCCGCGCGCTCGGAAGCGAGGGGTCCCTGGTTCGATTCCGCGCTACGGACACAACTTCGGAATTTTTTTCTCATTTTTCTCAGACTGGTTACACACTACTACTACTACTACGACGGGGACGGAACGGGTGCCGCTATAAGGAGCCTCGCCCCTAAAAGAATTTGAAGAAAATGAATATGGATGAAGTCAAGGCTTGGGAATGCGACACGTGCAAAAGAGAAAGAAAAAATGATGACACTGATTCTGATAGCAGTCGCAGGGAAACGCCCCCGCGAATGAAATTAACTGAGTCAAGAGGGCAGGGCTCTTTGTCTATGCTGATCGACGACCTAAGTAAGAAGCTAGTGGAAGTCTTGTGTAGGCTTGAAAACCTTGAAAAAAGTAGACAAGCAGTGCGCCACAACTGAGACTATCGAAAAGTCAACAGACTTTTCCGCAGCCAAGTTTGAAGAGCTCCTGACAAAGGTAGAGGATCTGCAAAGACAAATTGCTCAATTGCAGAAAACCACAGAAGAACTGGAACAAAATATAAAAAGAAAGACTGAAATCTCAAAGCTCAGAGAATGTGTTGGAAGTGCTGAAAAGTACTCAAGAAGGAAAAATGTAGAAATACATGGTGTTCCACATGCAGAAGGTCAAGATCTGTACCAGGTCTTGGTGGATCTTAGCAGCAAGCTTGATGTCCCCTTGCCTGAAAGACACTCATTGGAAGGGGTACACAGATTGAAGGCACAGAAGGAGAAAATCGCTCCTATAATCGTTAGGTTTACCGAACAAGCAACCGGAGACTTGTGTCTTTTAAAGAAAAACGACCTTCGAAAAAACTAAATTTTCGTCATTAAAAGGGGTACTCGCACTAGATCTATCCAAGGCCTTCGACACAATTACACATGACTACATCCTTAAGGAGATATCGGCCTTGAACTAAGGAGTTAAATTCTTCTCCTTCGTTGAATCTTTCCTTGAGAGCAGGACGGCGGTCATAAAGTTGAGGCAATCAGTGTCGGAGTCTTTCACACTCGGAAGAAGGGGCACACCCCAAGGGGCAGTTATCTCACCACTTCTGTTTAACATAGCAATGCGCAAATTGTCGGAAAGCCTTGAAACAATTGCTAATGTTGGTCATGCATTATATGCTGACGACATTACAATCTGGTGTCCCGGAGGATCGGATGCGACGGTCGAACAACCTCTACAGGAGGCTCTAGACGTTACAGAGTCTTTCCTGGACGGTACGGGACTTGAACTATCGCCTGGAAAGTCGGAACTCCTGCTGTACAGACAGGCTAGACGAGGTGCTAGGGGACTCACCCCACTCGATCAGGTGCCCATTAGAGTTCGTACCAGGGATGGGTATACCATCCCTAGAGTAGACTCTATCAAAATTCTAGGGCTTTTATTAGACTCGAAGGGCTGCAACGCAAAGTCTATAGCTCATCTCAGCACGAAAACAGAGAACATTCTCAGATTAATTATGAGAGTGTCCAACAAGAAAGGCGGCATAGGCGAGGATATACTCCTTAGGGCTCACCATGCTTTCCTCATGAGCCATGTCATTTACATAGTCGCGGCCCTCAATTGGACAAAAACAGAGAAAGATAAATTAGATACGCTCACGCGCAAAAGTGTCAAAAAGGTGCTTGGTGTTCCAATCACGGCTAGCACAGAGAAACTCATGAAGTTGGGAGTACACAACACCACTTCGGAGTTAATTGAAACGCAAAGATCAGCACAAATTATTAGATTATCGAACTCCAAAGCAGGCAGAAGACTGTTGGATGCGGCTGGCCTCCGTCCTAGTTTTAACCAGGGAGAAACCACGCAACTTGATAATCAAACAATGAATTTCTTTATTGTAGACCCATTTCCACGAAACGTCCGCCCACAACACAATAAAGGTCGAAGATTGGCAAGGGCTAGGGCTTTCCTAAAGAACTTATCCGGAACGGAGACCTTTGTTGACGCGGCGCGACACACGAGCTCCGACAAGTTTTCCGTAGCTATAGTTAATGACAGGGGAGATCTCCTCTCGGCAGCTTCGCTAAAGACCTCATTGGTCGACGTGGCGGAGCAGGCTGCTATAGCTCTCGCATTACTTGATACAACACGCACTACAGTTTACACGGACTCCCGAGCGGCAATTAGAGCGTTCGCATAGGGATTGATAGCCAAACAGGCAGCCAGGATTCTCGACGGCAGACCCCCCTCAGACACTATTCATCACATAGTCTGGTTTCCAGCACACATGGGATCAGACGTATTACCGGGTCACCTGAACCCCAATGAGATAGCCCACGACCGTGCGCGAGGTTTCATAAGCCGTGACGGGATGGTGTCTCGGGTGAGTTCGGGAGAGCTCTTCGACAGTGATCCTCGAGTTACTTTTCAAGAAATCACATCACATTACAGAGGGGATAGGCAGAGTTTTCCCTCCCCCCATAATAAGCTCAATAGATCACAATCTAGCACGCTCCGCATGCTGCAGACGGGGTCCTACCCCTCTAGGGGCTTTCTGAACAAACTTCACCCCGACATCGACCCATTCTGCCCAGGTTGTGGCACTGAATTTTGCTCATTAAATCACATGCTCTGGCAGTGCCCTGTGTTACAGGATTTTAACCAAGAAGAAGACTGGACGAAGGCCATCACAGATCCCAGACAAGACGTCCAACTCCTGGCTGTCCAGAGGGCCCGTGAACGAGCGGAGAGGCACGGCCTCTCTGTTCCGACATGGGACTAGCCAACGGCTAGCAGGCCCCCCTGCCTAGCTACTCAGGACCTAAATAAAGTGTTTACTACTACTACTACTTCGTCAATAAAAAGTTTACGAAAACGCAAAAAGAACTTTTTTTGGAAATGCAGAAAACTTGGCAAAGAGCTCGACTATAAGTTTGTCTGGACGCGAAACGGCAAGATTCTAGTTCGGAAGGCGGAAGGCGCGAATGTGATAAGCATTACCACTGAGAATGATCTTGCAAAAATATTATAGATGGCCTCGTTCGGATCTTTTCATGATTGGGACCTTCAAGTTAAAATTATCTTAGCTGATAGTAAAATAAAACAAGAACTTGGCTTAGTACACATAAATGTGTGCAGCATAGAGAAGAATTTAGATCACTTCTGCGCATATTTACACACCAGACTCTTTAACATCGTCGTAATTGTGATCACCGAGATTAATCTGAATGCAAGCGAAGAAGGCAGATAGAGGCTCAGGGGTTGTTCCCAGATTGCTTTATGCTGAGAAAATTGAAGAAGAGGAGGCGTTCTTGTATTTGTAAAAGATAACTGGGTTTTTAACAGGCTTGAAGTAGCTTTTGATTATGCAGAAGTTATTGTTGTCACCCTAAGTAAAAGTAGATGTGACCTACACCGTATGTGCGATATACAGGTCTCCCAACGTGTACACAGATTTGTTCCTAGAAGAGCTAAACTGTCTTTTGAAGAAGTATATGAATGAGCAGCAGCTTACACTGGTAGGGGATTTCAATATTCACATAATGCAAGTGCCGAGGAAACCGGTGACAGATTATCTTAATTTACTAGCAGAATATGGACTGGTAAATGTAATTATTGAATACACCAGAGAGGAATATTTGGGTTCAAGAATAACGAAAACCTGCATTGATCATATTGTCTGTCGGCTCAGACAGCAGCGCTATGCAAGCGGCGTAATTAAAGTCAAACTAGGATATCATTATCGGACATGACTACAAGTGATGTACAGTAATGACACAGAGGATTGCGATGTAAGAACAAAGAAACAAATTATAGACAACGCAAAAGTTGGCATGTGCGTAAATGGCACAGACTGGATTTCACTTTTACATTTAGACCAAGCCAGTTTATATGCCAAATTTGTTGAAACTTTCAGGTTGATATACGTAAAGTCTTCTAAAATCATAACAATTAAGGGAAGAAATCCTAATACGAAATGGATTACGAGTGTTATTATTGAGTTGTGCTTTAAAAAAGACAAAGCATGGCAAAGGTGTAGGAAAGAACCAGGCAACGAAAAACACGGAGCGGAATTATGAACTTCACGAAACGCGGTGACAGCTAAGTTACGCCTGGACAAAGAAAGTATTTTAAGCGTCGATTTTCGGAATGCAAGAATGACGTGAAAAAGACTTGGACTATGGCAAACGAATTAATGGGCAGATCTAAACGAGCTAGCGTCGATTAGAAATTTGAAAGAAAGAAATTTGATTAGATTAGAAAAGATTAGAAATTTGATTAGAAAGATTTTTGCCAAATGAAAACATACAAATGCTGCGCGATGAATTTAATGAAACCTTTATTGCTGCAGCAGAGAAGCTCAAAGATACGGAGAGTGACCAACATTTAGAATATGAACCGAAACGCACATGCGCGAACTCAGCTTATTTTCCAGCGATGACCGAAGTTGATCTTTGGACGATAATTCAAGGCATGGCAAAGTTCAAGCCACCAGGGTTTGATAAAATTCGCCCTAGAGATTTGTACTTCAACTTTCACATACTCAAAGAAGTACTTTTAAAGATTCTAAATGGAATTTTCGAAACCGGCATAATACCAAAAGAACTGAAAATTTCAATGGTAATGCCTGTCTACAAAAACGAAAAGAGAAGTGATTGCGCAAATTACAGACAGATAGCGATACTGTCTACAATAGCGCATATAATGGAAGAGTATGTGGTCCATGTAATGCAATGATTCTGCGAAAAGTATTCGCTGAACAATATGGCGCAGTTTGGGTTCACAAAGAATAAAAATACAGTTGCTCTCCTAGAAGAATTCTCGGACTATATTAGAACATCAATAAAAAATAATACTGTAGTTTTAGCCCTAATTTTAGACCTATCAAAGGCTTTTGATACGGTAGTACATGAAATATTACTCAACAAGCTCAAGAATCTAGGATTCAGAGGTCACTTCTATAAATTTTTTATAAATAATTTTACTGATCGGCTACAATGAGGTATACTAGATGATAGCTACAGCAATCTCAAATTAATAAAGTGTGGTGTGCCTCAAGGCAGCACGCTAGGGCCAATACTCTTTAATATATATGTCTCCGATCTGGGCCTCCAACCACTGAAATCAAAACTATTTCAGTACGCTGACGACACTGCGATGGCGCTGCAATTGAGTGACTATAACTCGGAATGTCAAATCCTCCAAATGGACATATCAGTAATCGTAGACTGGTTCACACACAATTGAAATTTCATAAATCATCATAAAACTAAGCTCATCTGCTTCAAGAATCCACATTTACCATGAATGTATATTTGCGCGCCCCACATTGCAACGCATGTATTTGTCAACCATTACAGTTTGAGCGTGTGGTTACGTATGTAGGAATTTTATTTGATCAGCACCTTACCTGGAATAACCATGTGATACACGTTTGTGGAAAGCTAAGAACTGTCGCAGCCGTGATGTACAGTCTGCGCGGGAAAACGCCTATCAACCTAAGAGTTAATATATATAAGGCATTAGCAGAATCAGTAATTGCATATGGTATAACGTTATATGGTAGATGTTCTGACTATAGAAAAGAAGCCATTGATCGCTTAGTTAAGACAATTGTGAATAGCATAACTTATGGAACCGGACTCTAAAAATCAGATACAGAAGAAAAGTATAATACTCTAGGAATACTTCCAGTACAGGAGCTATTTAAGTGTGTGGTTGTAACACGCTATTATTATGGTAATTCTTTTAAAGTATTGGTAAAAAAGATGTCACATTACGAAAAACAGCAAGGTATTTTAAGCCAAGAGTGTTTACAAACTATGGAAAGAAAAGAAGAAATTATTATGTCCCCAATATTTTTAATGAACTTGATGCAAAAAGTATGATATAAATTCAATATGTAAAATGATGAAACAAGTGAGGAAGTGGTATTCATTTGTTTATTGTAATATGTGATTTTCTATTTGTATGCTTATGTGACTGGAAAACGTATTATTTAGTCTTTGTGTGCTAGAATATTTTCTTTGAAGATGTATAATTTTGAGGAGGAGGAACAAACTTTTATTTAAACCAGCAGTTTAGTTGGCTGGGCCTAGGCCTCCCACGTGGGGACATCGAGGTCTTGCCTCTTCGCCGCCTCGCAGGCTTGCTGGGTAGCCCAGAGTTGGTCGTCGAGGTGGGAGCTGCGCAGGGCGGCGTGCCATCTCGACGAGAGGGTCACCGTATTATTTGTCGGATATTGGTCTTTACATTTCCATAGCATGTGGGGAAGCAATGCTGCCTGAGTCTTACAGATCTTGCAAATGTTACTAGGGTAGGTGTCTGGGTAGATCCTGTGGTAACATGTTAGTGATGGGTACGTGTTTGTCTGTAACAGGCGAAGGGTGTATAATTTTGAACTGTAATTCTATATTGCGTCATATCTCTATTGAAAGATGCATCAGCTGCTGCCTGGTCTTCTAACAAGCACGATGTGCTTAGATCGACAAGGAAACATTATCTGTGAAAATGTATTTGAAATAAAATCTGATTTGATTTGATTTGAATTAAATATTTATCAATCCAGTCTAGTAGCAGAGCGAACAGCCCGAGCTCTCTGGCAATCTCAGAATGGGTCGTCGTCGTCGTCGCTGCTACCGAATTCACGAGGCGTGTCTGCTTCATTACATTAGCCTCGGGTGTGAAACGTAGCCATCCTGGCGACTCAGGGAGCAGACAAGATGAGGAGGTCTTAACATGGGTTCAGCCAGTTAACATGCACTGTCTCGCGACCCCGACAACGAAGGTCTGGCGATCGTGTGACGGACTCAACGATATAGTTCACAGGTGACGAAGCGTCGATGATCCTGTGCGGACTTTGGTATCGCGCAATTAGTTTAGAAGAAAGGCCAGGAGTGTGAGGTGGTATCCACAGCCAAACAAGGAAACTGGCAGGGAAGGTGGGCGTGGTCTAATGACTGTCACGTCTTATCTTCTGACGCCCTGATACTCGCTGGTCAGCGAACGAGCCAGCTAGGCGACAATCTTGAGTGTATCGGGCTACATCTAAAATTGTAGTGCACTCGGAGGCGTCAGGTCGGTAGGGCAGGATAGTATCCAGTGTACACGAAGCGTCACGTCCGTGCAACAGAAAAAAAGGTGAAAAACTGGTGGTCGCTTGCGTCGCGGTGTTATAGGCGAACGTAAGGAACACGAGTACGGTGTACCAGTTGGTTCGGTCGGACGAGACGTACATCCTCAACATGTCGCCGAGACGGAGTCAGCCTGTGGGACGTTATGGCGAGCGATGGTACGTTGGCAGCGCAATTCTTGGAAACTCTGACACAGGTTGAAGAGTACGGCGACAGTGGTCGGACTTTTGGCATGCAGCATTTGAAACTCGTTGTCATCAATACCCTTCAGAATAGGTTTGAATCTTGTCATCCTCCATCATCGTGGGATATACACGGCTGCAGAGATCGAACACATCTTTAGTCTAGCTGGGAAAAGTCTCGCCCGGCTGCTGTGCTCGCTGGCGTAGGCGCTGTTCGGCGGGTAGCTTATACGGACAGCGGGGCCGCAAACACCTCGGTGAAATGTGTCTTGAATGCGGACCAACTCAGGAGATGTCAGGTTCGTGACAAGTAAAACAATTTTGTGTGTGCAAACTGCGGCGGCGACCATCCTGCTAGCTACGGCCGATGTACTGCACCGACAGCTGCTCCACGAAGGAATAGGTTGTTTGTTTCGGGCTCAAAGAATGCAAACGCACTATTGAACACGAAGAAGACGTCCAGCGCGCCGCAACTAGCTGGCCTGGAAACAGAGTACGCATCTCATTTCCCGCATCTCACACCGATAAACGAAGTTATTGAGCCAACGCAAACGGTCACCTGAAGCTGAAAAACCTGTGCCAAAAGAGTCCGAAAAGGCCACCTAGGCGGCCGCAGTAAGCCCACCTCAAGTACCACTTAAGACTGCAGGAAAGCTGCCAGCATGTGATACGTGCTTTGTTCACGGCACTACGTCAACACGTCGCAATGATGCCTGCGAGTTCAACGAAGGCTATACTGGAAGCAGTGCTGGCTCTTGAGTCAGTAATACTTTGCTCTACTTCCACATACGATAGCTGGTGACTGTGTTCGCCGCTATCGTTGTGCTTCGAGTGTAACTTGCTTTTGTGGGCACAGGTTTGCCCAATAAAGAGTCAGTTTCGTTATTCAGTTTTACGACTGTTTGCTTCATCGTCACTACTACGTGACAGCAGCGTAATGGCAGTTTCTCGCCCACTTGGTCTATTCCTTCGTCCAAAAGTGCTCTTAATAATGCAATGGAACTGCGCCGGCATTCAACGGCGTCTGTGTGAACTTAGCCTTTTCCTTCGAGACATACCTATACCAATTCTAGCCCTCTCGGAGGCTAGTCTCCCTAATGGAAGGACGATTCCAGGGTACATCAGACATGAAAATCCGAGTATACCATCATTTGCTAATGGAAGTGCGATGATATACATCAGGCGAGAAATACCTCACGTCGCCTTACCCGTGCAAGAACTTTGTTCTACCTACTTGGAAGTCACCGCTGTGCAAGTGTGCCTAAGAAACCGAAAACTCAGTGTGGTGTCGGTGTATATAAGTCCATGCAGGAAGGTCTCCATGGAGGCGTTTATAAAGGACCTTTGCATTCGTTGCCCCTCTCCTAGAATAATCTGTGGCGATTTTAACGCACAGCATTCGCTTTGGGAAGGAACTTGTTGCAGCCGCGGATGCTGCTGACTTATGTATCGCGAACGTTGGCAAACCAACTTTGTTCAGACCACCAGATTTATGGAGTGCCATAGACCTCGTGTTCCATTCTACATACATATTTGGATCGTCGACAACGGCCCCAGACACGATGGGCAGCGATCATTTTCCGATCTTCACCAACATCGCCGTATTTCTCACTGCTGGTCGACAATTCGGTGCTGTGACGCGCTGGGACGCATACAGAGCCGCTGTTCGCAGATATGCTGCGGAGCAAGAGAGTGGCTACCTGAATGTTGAAAGTGCCAGATCGTTTCCCTAGTCCTGATTTGAAACTAAAGAACCTCTGCGCAGCGCGTAGAGAGTGTAGCGGAAACTAATGAGAAAAATGGGAAATCCCTCTGCGAAAACTGAATGCAACAGGATAAATGCTGTCATTCATCGTCACACAAAAAGTTTAAGACGAGTTCAATGGGCTACTTTCTGTGAGTGCTTATCGGCATTTACTCCAGTGACAAGGATATGGGGTGTAATGAATAACCTATGCGGAAAAATTCGCCTGCACAGGCCATTCGAAGCACTTGCTTTACAGCAAAGAAAATATTTACAAACCCTTGCAGAAAATTTTTCAGATGTCTACACATCTGGAAGATCAGCAGCAGTGGCGATCCATCTGTTGTCTCAAGCATTCCATACCATGGATACGCCATTCACTTTTCGAGAGTGGGATTTGGCGCTTAGCAAATTAAGAAGACTTTGTGCTGTGGGTCCCGATTCGATCAGCAATCAGATGCTTACAAATCTGTCATACGAACGGAGACGAGCCCTGCTCGGCATATTTATTCACGTCTGGAGCACAGGAGAGATCCCAGAAGCGTGGAAGACAGCATGGGTGGTGCCAGTGCTCAAGCCTGGAAAGGATCCTGCGAACCTCGCCTCATATCGGCCAGTATTGCTAACATCATGCGTATCAAAGTTGATGGAAAGACTAATATGTACGAGGTTAACTTGGTATCTTGAGCAAGGAAATAGACTGCCACCGTGTATGACCGGATTTTTTTTACGGTGACGTGTCCAGGACAGTGTCTTGGATTCATTGTGCCACATCGAGCACCATCGCGTGGACGGCCTCTCCACACTCGCCATCTTTATCGACGTTGCCAAAGCATACGACTGTGTGCTTCATACAGGGATCATCAACGGAACTCCGAGCCATTGGCGTCTCCGGAAATGCTCTTCGATTCTTCTATGAATTTCTTAGAGATCGATTTGTCCAGGTTAAGCTCGGAAGTATTATGAGCGAAAAGAAACGCATTTACTTCGGTGTCCCACAAGGAAGTGTCCTATCTCCCTTGCTTTTTAATGTTGCCGTGGCCAGCCTTCCAGACGCACTGAAAGTAGGTCGGACGGCAGTTAAAACTTCCAGTCTACGCAAATGACATCTGCATTTGGACCTCGGAGTACCAGCACAAATGTTTGGCCTGGATAGCCCAGGGCGCAATCTACATAATCTAATGCCACTTATCGACGCTTGGCCTATCTTTATCAGCGGAAAAATCTACCTTCATGCTTTTCCCGGGAGTGAGACACTAGTCAACACGCCTGACGCTGAATATCAGAGGGTATCCAATTCTTCGTGCAATAATGTTCGATTCCTGGGCGTCACCATGCCACAGCAAGCTACTATGGCGACGCGCGGTCGAAAGTGTTGTGACTGCATCAATACAAAGAGTCAACGCACTTCGTCGCTTGGCAGGTGTACGTTGGGGAAACAATCCTATGTTCATTTATTTATTTATTATTTATTATACATTCCCACACTCGCTCAGGGAGCATTACAGGGGGGGGGGGGGGAGAAATAATACAAATGCGAAACAGTGGTAATTAAGTAACATAACAAAAAAACCACGGTGACGAATAATACAGTGCAGGCAGCATAACTATCTCCAAAACAAAAAAGAAAAAAGGACTATATGTACATATATACACACATACACATACATGTGCACATAAATATGTATGACTACATATACGCACATATACAATCTCATAAATATATATAGTAGGCGAGCAAACGCGAAAGAAAGATTACATGAAAACACACGAACTGATCACATGTCAAGCAGTTCATTGAAAAAGGCTGAATTTGATGTTTTAGAAACGGTGTCCTCAGGCTGAGCATACCATTCATTGATGGTTTTGGGGAAAAAAGAACACTTTCACAAGTTCGTTCTTGACTTCATTGGCCTTACCTTTAATGTGTGTTCACGGCGATGGGATATGTAATGTGAGTTAAGCATGTATTTTGATTTATTAACGCCAGTATTGTTGTAAAAGATCTTATGAAAAAAATTGAGACGCAAGCAACGCCGGCGTTCGGCTAGCGTCGAAACCTCTAGGCGTCTTTTCATTTCTGTGACGCTACTAGATCTGCGATAGTTCCCAGTGATGAAGCGTGCCGCTCGGTTTTGTACGCGCTCTAGGATGTATTTAAGGTTGTCCTGATAAGGGTCCCATATCGTGCACGCATACTCAAGAATAGGACTTACGTATGTCGTGTATGATAACTTCTTAGTTGCCAGAGGACAGGCGTGAAAATTTTGAGCCAGGAACATAAGTGTGGTATTCCCTTTCGCGGCAATCTGGGCAATGTGATCCTGCCAAGTACGATCGCTTGAGAAGTGAACGCTGAGGTACTTGGCCTCTGTTACGCTCGGAATGGTTGAATTGTTCACTCTGTAAGAATGAGAAACGTCAGTTTTTTTCCTAGAAAAGCACACGTAGTTGCATTTTGATTCATTTAGTGTTATGCACCAAGTAGCACACTAGTTCGAAATTTCATTGAGGTCCTGTTGAAGAATTTTGATGTCACTTGAATTGTTTATTGAGCGGTAAACAACGCAGTCATCTGCGTAGAATCGTAGGTTTGACTGGAAGTTTTTAGCAATATCGTTAATAAAAATAAGAAATATAACGTGCCCTGCGGTACTCCGGACGTGACTGGAACAGCTGATGAGCAACATCCATTTACCACTGTTATCTGTCTGCGATTTACGAAGTAGTTTTTTTTCCAGTTCATTAGGTCAGCGGGAATTTTTAAATGCTGAAGTTTGTGTATTATACAATCATGTCGTACCCGATCAAATGCTTTTTTGAAATCTAAAAACAAGCAGTCAACGCTAGTACCTTGATCTAATGCAGTTGTTATGTCAAAAGAAAATTCCGTTAACTGTGTGTCACAAGAAAATCCGGCGCGAAAACCATGCTTTTCTGCATGAAAAAGTTTTGCGAATTCAGGTGCCTTATCAGGTTGCTGTATACGATGTGTTCCATAATTTTTGAAGCGCCACATAAGAGAGAAATCGGGTGGTATTGTTTCAAGTTATTTTTTGGCCCTTTCTTATGGACAAGAACCACATTAGCAAATTTCCATTCGTCCGGCGTGATTCCTTCAGATAGTGACGTCATATACATTGTGAGAAGAAGATTACTAAGAGAGCTAGCACATTCTTTCAGCACGCGATTGGGTATGCCGCCAGGACCAGTCGCTTTGTTTGTATCTAGGCTGGTAAGGATTTGAAAAATACCATAAATTGATAAAGTGATATCGGTCATTTCCTAAAGAACTGAGGCGCATGCCGGTAAAGTAATATTGTTCATGGCGGAATTAGCAGAAAAGGCGGACCTGAAATAGTCGTTGAAAGCAGTGGCTATCAATTGATCATTTGTTATCGTGCCATTGTCAGACGTGATGCATTGTATACCAATCTTCTCTTTCCTGATTTTTTTGGCAAGCTTCCATATGATTTTGTCATTGTTTCCAATCTTTGCATCTAAAGTACTGAAAAAATGACGCTTCGCTTTAGTAATTTTCGATTTACAAATTCGCTGGACAGAAAATAATTTTTCAGAAGGAACTGGCATTTCGGTTTTTCTGAGGTTCTGAAAAAGACGGCGTGTTCTTCATGGTTTATCTTTCCGACGTTTGGCAGGTAGAAATGTTGATGGTATGTGCTCCGAAATTAGTGAAAGTATTTTATCTTTCAGTATGCTCCAAGCAATGTTAACATCTTTTTCTGTGCAAATCTCTGTGAAAGCTGGAAGAAAATCAGTTAATTCACTGTTCATTGCCTGGTAGTTTCCCTGATCGTAAAAGTATATCAGTTTTGGAGTAAGCCGAGCTCTATTTTGGTGTGGATAAGAAACGCTGATTGAAATGACAGCGTGGTCGCTGATACCGGGAACACAGATAGGTGGAGACATCAGATTAGCTTCATTTGTGAAGAGGACATCGAGGGTGTTGGATGACAGAGCAGTGACTCTAGTTGGAGACTCCACGCACTGAGTAAGGTTGAAGCTACTTGTAAGGTACAACAAGGCAGAATGTAACGACGACCTTGATAAATTGGTCGGCCGGCCGCGCCCCAAGCACACGTCTGGTAGGTTGAAGTCACCCCCCAGTAGAACTACGTCATATGAAACTGACGCCAGTGCTTCAGACAGGCTAGATATAGCTGCACTGTCATTTCCTGGGGGCCTGTAGAACGAGGCTATTGTAATTCTCCAACCAGTTTGTGAAGCAACTTTACGCATAACAAGCTCGCAGTCTATGTTGCAAAGATCGCTCGGCCAGCTTTGCAAGTTATCTGAAACAAGTATGAATACACCCCCTCCGTGTCTGTTCCTGTTCGAGCGATAAACCGTGAAGCCCATTGGGAACACTTGAGCATTTAAAACTGTGTCATCCAGCCAGGATTCAGTACCATTGATAATGTCCCGACAATGCAGTGAAATAACGAACGCGAACTCATCTGCCTTATTTTTTTATGCTGCGGCAGTTGATAATTATAAGCTGCAAACTTTCTTTGACATGCGCAGAACGGTCAGCTTCGAGGGGTTGCTATGAATTGCACCGTACCACCTCTTTTGCCTCGTTATCAAAGATGTAGGTGCTGTTTCCAATATTGAAACGGTTAAACCGAAGCTTAAAGGGGTGCGTTCGCTTTTGGCGAATGAAATTAGATGCCCTCTTTCTAAGTGAACCTGCGCGGAGTAGTCTTCACGCATAGCGTAGCTTGTTTCTTTAAGCTTCCGGCCTTGAAGTAAGACTTTCTGTTTAGTTTTGTAGGACGAAAAAACAACTAAAGTTGGTCGTGGCTTTAGCGCGCTGTATCGCCCCATCCTGTGAGCGCATTCAATGTCACTGTGACTGATGCTCACACCGAGCAGATCCTTACACAAACAGATAAAATTTTTTTCTGCCTCTTCCCAGGTTTCCCTTTCAGTATCCGTAATGCCATAAAAAAAGAGGTTGCATCGCCTAGGTCGGTTTTCTAAGTCGTCGTTTTTTTTCTGACAAAGTTTGAACTTGTTTGCTCAGAGATTCAACAGTCGACTGAAAGTTCATGACAGCCGTCTGTGTGCCTCTGAATGACTCAATCTCTTCTACTTTGGATTGCTTTGTTGCCAAACAATCTAGCTTCTCCGTGAATTCGCCTTGATTTGAATGGACAACTGAGACCTCCTTCAAAAGTTTTTGCTGGTTTTCTTGAATTACAGGAACGACATCGACAGCTTTCATGAGCTTTGCAACCTGAGCCTCTGTCAGAGGTCCAGGATTCAGCTCGACGTCTCCGGACAAAAGTAAAAGCAGATGCACTACAAAGCTCGTAATGCAAAACCACATGAAAGGCACACTTCCAATAAATCGAATAACAAGAAACAAGGGCCATGGTGCCGACAGAAAATGGCGCTTCTTAGGTTTAGGAGTAGCATAATATGCAACACCAACCTGCAGAAAGACGCCACGTAAGCGCATCGTAGTGCTCTCGTCGACACCGGTCCCCGTTGTGATGGCGTGAGGCTGCCGCTTTAGCACTTGGTGGTCGGTTAGCGACGGCCACTGACCACTGACGTTTTCTATGACAGCCGACATGGTCGAAAGATCCAGCGATCCTCCCGCCATTTCCCCCGCGCATCAGTAGGCGTGGCCCGGTTGAGGTGATAGATAGCGCCGACATGAGTACCCCAGCTGCCGCGATCTGCAGAAAGACGGCACGTAAGCGTATGGTAATGCTCTCGTCGACACCGGTCCCCCGATACCTTTGCACGCCATGCTTAAACGGAACGCTGCACTGATAACAAGCCGCATTCTCTATCAGCTCCCGTTGATATTATCATCATCCAGTCAATTGGAGTACTTGGAGGCAGTGCACAGAAAGGGACTTCGCTTGGCGATGGGAGTTCCGCAGGCGGCTTCAAACAAGAAAACTACTAATGAAGCATAGTCTCTTCCACTCCGCCTCTTGGCATCTCAGGCCTTGCTGATGCAGCTATTAAGGCTCGGCGGCGGCCAAGAGAAAGAAGTCGCTCCCATTTTCATGCGCTGCTGAACACCTTCTGATTTTTAGGATTGGGATGGCCACCGCCATGGTCTTTTCGGACGTTACCTGTAGCGTCAGTGTACCCCATCTTCCGGCGAAACGCAACATTTCAACTGCCGAAGCAAAGTTTCTTCTGCTGGACCATTTGAGCACAACGTTTCAAAGCCACATAGAAGTTTACACAGGCGGGTCGGTGTGCGCACAATCAGATAGCTGTGTAGCGGCATTCTGCATACCCTCCCTTGATGTGTCATCCGCCTATCAAGTAGTTTCCTCTACAAGAGTAGAAAGAGCTGCAATTGCCGCAGCTTTGCGGAAACTAAGGACCTTTTCTGCACGATATGTCGTGGTGCTGACGGACTCCAAGTCAGCGTTACAGAGATTATATCGTGGCCTACTTCGCGACGAACTTACAACGCAATCTCTGGAACTGATTAACGACCTAACGAGCAAAGGATCTAATGTAATGTTTCTATGGATATCAACCCACGTAGGAATTGATGGAAACGAGAATTCTAGCTGACGCCTTTGCACGCCTAGCGCTGACATGTGTACCAAAAGTGAAAGCTCCAAAAACTTTTCAAAACCCTAAGAATGCAATCCGCTTTCACTTTAGAGCGATCCTATAGACTCCTCACGAATCCTGTGTGATTCATGGATTTACTCGCGAAGAAGCGGCGCTGGTGTACCGCGTCAGTAACCAACTCTGTGTACACCCCAGCTTGGTTATTCAAGACTGGGCGTTGCGCTTCCCCGCTCTGTGTCTTCTGTGGTGACATTGGCGGCATCGAACATTTCATTTGGCTATGCCCGCAGTTTGACACAGAAAGAAAAGCGATGGTCGACAGCATGCAAAAGAGCGGTCTCATACACAGGAACTTTGAAGACGTCCTTTTCCCCGGAAGGGACCGCGGCAATTAGGAAGAGAGCGCAACGACTGCTGATAGCCTTCCTGCGAGACGCGGGGCTCATCGAAACCTGGTGACACACCCCTGATCTCGACTAGGAGGATGAGGCGGAACAATTGCCGGCTATGCATGCCAGGCTAAGCCCGTCTGTTTCAATATAATCGCTCCCACCACCACCACCATACTGGAATGTTGTGACGAAGAGGACGACCGAATCGCCATGATACAAATTCATCTTGAAAAGTATTTTGATAGAGTCGTCCATGATGTCATTTTCTTGCTTTTAGAACATGTTAACGCTGGTTCAGTGATAACAGATGGAGTGAAAATGGTGTACAAAGATTGCGCTGCAAAATTAATAAGTAATAGAAAATTGAGCGCCAGTATAAAAGTGGAGGTGTCAATAAAACAAGGATGCTGCTTATCGCCTCTTTGTTTGCCTTGTATTTAAAGCCGTTTTGTTTGCAAATAATTAGAAGCCGATCTAATCGTGGGTTTATCTATTCAGGAATTGAGACTAGAGTTCTAGCTTATGCGGATGACGTGGCAATTTTTTGCGGACATGCAGAGAGTGTGTATAAAACTATGAAACAGCTTTCTTTTTGCGCCGCAACTAGAAGTGCTGTAAGCTGGACTAAGTGCCTAGGCTTATGACATGGCAGCTGGCCACAGACACACGACTACTTTTTAATATAAATTGGAGCGTTATCCCTGCAACATACCTTCAGGATGCCATTGCAACTTTATCGTCACAGTGCAGAGTATTGGATTAAAGAAAAAAGAAGGGTTGAAGACCACGCAGAAAAATGGGGCGGGCATAATTTTTCGATGTTTTCAAGAGCTAGTGTGTGTAATTTGGTTTCAGTTACAAAGGTGTATTATGTACTACAAGTGTTATGCATGGAAGAGTTTGGGTGCAGAGATTTCATAGCGTGTTTGCAGCATATATATGGAGATACACTTGGGAAGAACTAGCCGGTGTAACTTGTTTCATTCGTTGAAGAATGGTGGACTGGGGCTAACGCATTTTTTTATAAAAGGTCGTTAGTAGATTCTTTTTTCATGGGATCAACGTGATCATTTCTTTGCACTATTATTCAAGTGAGATTAAGTTCTTCCTTGCCTGGGTGGGTTGACTCATCAAGAAATGAATGAAACACCAACACCAATTGGTTTTCTGAAAAAGGTTTTTATGCCCTTTTCATTACTGAAAGCAGATTTTTCGAACGAATTTTCGTCTTCTGTGACGCGAAAGAAACTCTATCGGGATCTTGTTGATGTTTTTCTTTCTGCTTTCCTGTATATCGCACGATGTATAACTTAGGACCTGAACACAAAATGCTGAAACGCGTGAAAAAAAATGCCGGTTAGACCTTCAGCAAAAACCTTTTTTCAATTGCATTCTGGCACTCTTTCTGTGAAGCCATGGCTACAAG
The DNA here is from genome assembly GCF_013339745.2 of Dermacentor silvarum. Lineage (NCBI taxonomy): Eukaryota > Metazoa > Arthropoda > Arachnida > Ixodida > Ixodidae > Dermacentor > Dermacentor silvarum. The sequence continues at coordinate 28,040,066 of NC_051164.1, forward strand.
GTAAAGGCTTCTTTGTACCGTGGTCTGTTAACTGCATCATATCTAACAAATCTGAAACCATCGAGCACATCTTCCTGGATTCCCATGACTCCGTTTTCTTGTGGGACGTTCTCAAACGAACTCTGAAAAAAAAACGAACTGTCGATAATTCCTTTCGGTATTCGCATTCTTGCCATGCGCAGACGCAGAGGGAGTGCCTGCTGACATGATAATGCTTTTGTGTATGAACAGCGCTTGGAAAACGCGCATGGATGTCAGAAATTGCCGCGTAGATGCGAGGTCTGCAAGGCAACAGTTAATTGAAAGTTTCACGTACACGTGTGATATCCTAAAGAACATGACTGAACCACCACAGTGATTTCCGGAGCGTGACGCTTTGGTGCCGGTGGTGGCCTCTTTGCAGGCCTTTCAAATCAGCACAGTCTTGCCAAATGATGTCATATTATTGTGTAGCACCAAGTGACCTGCTTTGTAGTTGTATGTGTGTACGCAATTTAGCGAAAGAGGTAATAATAAAAAAGCTTTCGTTGCTCAGAGGTAGAGTATCTGACTCCCGCGCAGTGGGCCCGGTTTTGATCCCAGCGGGAACCGGGTACTTTTTTTTCGCATTTCCCGCTATAGTGGTTACGGTCACCGGACACCGGCCACGGTGGACACCATCGCGCACCGTAACGTCTATTGGAATGAGCCCATAACACTTTACGCTGTAAAAACGTGAGGCACGTGCTAGAAACGCCGTTGCCCCTGGACGCCGACACGACCCATCCCTCCAAGAAGCGCTGTTCGGGCCAGCCAAGCGGCCGCGCATGCAACTACGGCTCGGACATTCACTCCCGTTGCAGCCGGCGTGACGCTGGTAAGCCGGCTAACACAGATTCGCTGTCCGAGCATCTTCACGGAGCAGGAAGGGGCGGTGATCCTTTTTTGCTCAATGGGCGGTTTCACGCCTTCCCATTATTGATCAGATTTTTTTAAGGGAGGGGGGAGGATTCAGGGCATGCAGACATCCCGCCACCCTGTATTACTGCGTGCTCATGACTCAGCACGACTTATTTTATTATTATATCGAGCTTAGGCGAAACACTAACAAATTCTTGGGAACCCCATTTAGTAATACAATATCAAACACAGAACACTTCCGCAGAAGTTTTTTCTTAATATAGGGTTGCCTTTTCAGCCATTCCCTGCAGAACGTTTGTAAGTATCTTTAAGTGGGCATGGTCGGCAGATACGGCATGCCTGCGATTTTTGTGATTTCGTCTATTTTTCTAAGCGATAATACGAAAAAAAATGGAGGACGCTTAAGCTTCGCCTTTAAGACTAGAACGCGATAGCGTTATCGGGACCTGTTCGCATCGCATCGTTCGCATTCGGCAAGTAGGCTTCATTCACTGCAACACTGAACATGGGAAAGCCAGCTTACAAAGAGCATGCTTACACCGATCCCCTTAAAGTCGGCTTCACTTTTAAACTGAAATGCATTACTGGAAAGACGTTTTTCCAGGGGCAATATAAGTGGTCTTATATTAAAATGTGAAGGCCTGAGCACCTTTTTATTATTTTAATAATTCTTTGCTATTGCCCCGACGCGCGCAAGTCAGGTAGAAATACTGGAAAAGGGGCTTGTGTTTGAGTTTCCTCGTAGCAGAATTAGGTTTTCTCGTACATTCAAATTACAATTGGACGCCGACTTCAGCATTTTTCAGACGGATTTCACTGTGAGAAATTCAATTTTTGTTCACCAAAACCTTTCACCATATGGAGGGCCTGCGCAGTCGATGTGGTTGGATGATTTTCTCCGCCACCCGCGATCACACGCTGGTTACCGACGCCGGATTTTCTGCGACACGGCGCCCTAAACGCTATCGCGTTAAAACCTCGTCTGTATTTTGTAAACCGATTGTCCCTAATACTTTGGATGTTTTATTTGGATTCTTACGGAATACGGCCAATTGTAAGGTTCTAAATTATATTATAGCTCTTATCCAGCGATCTCACTAGTGTCCCAGTGAATCCTAGCGAGTGCCAGGGTCCCCAGTACGATCCAATGTCAAGAAATTGGGGGACGCTTAAGCTTCGCCTTTAAGAGCGGAACGCGATAACATTCAGAGATTCCTGGCTGCTTACCAGGCTTCCCGGCATCTGCAGCTTCCTTTTCCTCCAACTCCGCCTGCGCATTCGGCTACCGTAGGGAGCCTACATGCAACGCTCTTGTAGGCTGCTGAGGAGGCGAGCGCCATCTGGGTCGTATTTTTGCAAGGAGGAAACCGTGGCGAGCCGCTGTATCAGTGGTTGACATACTGGAAAAGGGGCTTGTGTTTGCGTTTCCGCGTAAGAGAATTATGTTTTCTAGTACATTCAAATTACAATCTGACGCTATCACGTCTGTAGGTTGTGGTTACGTCGTACTTTGCAATTGTCTGACCCGTTTTACTTTGAGAAATTCGATTAGCTCAGCAGCGCCTCCGCGCCACGCGGACTTCCTGCGTGGTCGGCGTGGTTCGGGATGATTTTCTTGGCCGGACAACGCCCGCGGCGCCGGCGCCGACACCCGATTTTCTGCGACACGGGGCCCTTAACGCTATCGAGTTAAAGAACGCGTTGGTTACAGACCGGAAGGCAATTGAACACGTTGGTTCTTGCAATAGGGATGTTTGTAGTGTAAGGAACGAAATGTTTTTGATTTTTTTTAGAATGGAGGCCCCTTTGTTACTTGGTTACCTTCGATGTTAAGGGCATTTTATTACATGTCGGAGGTGATTCTTAGCACGCTTGGAATATTTTCTCGATTGCCTTTGTCTTCGTATGCGCAGCTGCAGAAATGCATTGACGCAATTCGCCCACCTTCCCGTTCCTCTGAGCCTAGTTTTCGGCTTTGCACTTAGGCATATATGCGCGTGCTGACCGCACTTTTCGTTTTCTGCAAACAGTAGAAGAAATGTCCTTCCTTTGACGCTGCACTCGCAATAAGCAAATATAGCGCCATCTTGAGTATTTTATACTTTGCAATCACTTTTCTTGCACGACACTATTGTTTATGCCCCTTGGTGTAGAAGCGCCGCTTACTCCGACGTGCAACCTACGCACTCGAATCGTGTCTATTGTGTTTTCACTTTGAGCTGCGTGGGTCGCGCTGTCTATACAGGTGTGGTCGGTAAATATAGACTCCGTTGCGTAACGACGTTTTTGGTGGGTGTTGAAGTTACGTTGTTGCTACAGGCTGAAATTTATCTGCCTGAGCACCGTTTCGCAGAACACGAACGCTGCTATTCGTAAGACGTTATTTGTCACTGCTTTTCCGCTCAGCAAACAATAGTATGTGCAGCTAATCGGCTGAAACGCTTCGTCCAGCTTCATTGTCCACTCATGTTCGCAGGCATGTCCTGGCTTGGTTTACGCGCAGCTGCAATATTAGGTTTCAGGGAACATTCTAGAGAGCTTGCTGACTTGAAAACCCCGCGCGTAGCACTGCACTGCTAAGGAGGAGGAGGAAGCAAGAGAAAGGCAGAAGGAAGGGAGGTTAGCCAGAATAACGTCCGGTTGGCTACCCTACACTGAGGGAATGTGAAAAGGGAACACAAAGATGACAGGGAGAGAGAGGAGGGAAGGAAAGAAGGGAAATTAGCGGTTAGTTCGCTGATGCGTGTGCTATTGCACTAATAGTCGCAGACGTTGACACAAGCCCGTCTGCACTGCACTGCACTGCTAAGCGGACTGAGTAAAGATAACAACGAAACACAAATACAAAAAAACCACAGGGAGAACTGCTAGTTTTCATTTCATAAGCAATAAAATAAAACAAAAATCAGAGAACCTGCTGCTTAGCACATTGCCCACGCTGTGCTGCTGCTAACAAAAAAAGTCACAGGTTCGTTACTCATCCTCATTGGTCACACCACTACGAAATAGATAGGAAGAAATGCTCGTCTATAAAAATTTCATTTCATATTCACGTATCTCACGGTGGTAAATACTCAAACGAAGCCCTCTTTTTGAACACCTCTGAAACTACCGGCATTGCTTGCAGACGTGACACTTATGTTTGTAAACAGCGGTAGGCACCGTCGAAATAGTGTAGGCCCAATAGCGACGTCTCGTAGGCTCCGCCCACGTTCGCCGCCCCCCCCCCCCCCCTTGCACGCGCGGATGGCGCTTTCTTCTGTTTTTTAATAGGGTGGGGTTTTCAAACGGGGATTATCATCGTATGTGATGAGAAATAACGTCCTCTACAAAAGAAATTTTGAGCACAACACAGTGAAATTCCTACTCGTCGTCCCTTCATCCTTGCAATCCGAAATCTTGGAAGCCTGTTACGACGACCGATCCACAGGACACCTCGGAGTGAGTAGAACATTCGCTCGAATTCATGCCAAGTACTACTGGCCAAGGCTATTCAGGTCGGTGCAGCATTACGTGAGAACATGTCAGGATTGCCAAAGACGCAAAACGCCTCCATTAAAACCCGCAGGCCTCCTTGAACCAACAGACCCCAAGAAGCCCGGTTCGAACAAGTAGAAATGGGCTTGCTTGGTCCATTTCTGACATCGTCATCAGGGAAACGATGGATTGTAGTAGCGGCTGATTACCTAGCCCGATATGCCGAGACAGCCTCTCTAATCAGTGCTACATCCATTGAAGTGGCTGAATTCTTTGTCACCAACGTGGTACTAAGACATGGTGCCCCTGCTGATATTATCACGGACCGAGGAACTGCATTCATAGCGGACTTGAGGCAGTCCATCATGCAACTAACTCATACCAGCCACAGGAAAACAACTGCCTATCACCCTCAAATAAATGGGTTGGCCGAGCAACTGAATAGGACGCTGGCCGATATGGTGTCAATTTCCGTAGATTTAGAGCACCGTACATGGGACGAGATACTACCATATGCAACATTCGCTTATAATACCGTATTCCAAGAGACCTTCGTTTGCAGCTGTCCGGTCGAAATGGCGAAGAATATGTGGACAGGAAAGAAGACGACGCAGCGTAGCAAACGCGACGTCGCATGCAGGGGACCAGGAGGAAAGGTCCGGGAGCTGGTTCAAGGGCGACATGATCGATGCGAAATTTCGGTCGAAGCACTGGAGATATGAACATAGGCCCACAAAACTGCGAAATTATTTGATATCAGTATGCCTCGTGAACTCAGCGACTGCACCAAGTTTCGCACGGTCAGGTAGGCCGCCGTGCTTGGACACGGTGTGACCTCAGATGGTCAGCTCTCCGCTGGCGAAGCGGCACTTTTTGAGGTTGAGTTTCAGATCAGCGTTGGCGAGACACGTCAAAAGATGTCTAAGGCAAAGTAGGTGGCTAGAAAAATCAGGCGAGAAAACCACGACATCGTTGAGGTAACATAGACACATTTGCAGGCAGGCACCTTTTGAGGCTGAGTTGAAGACCAGCGTTGGTGAGAGACGTCAAAACATATCTAATGCAAAGCAGGTCGGTAGGAAAATCAGGCGAGAAAACCACGACATCGTCGGCGAAGCGGCACTTCTTGAGGTTGAGTTAAAGACCAGCGTTCCAAGGGGCACGTGACTGGGATGATATGAGAGGGCAGGTGACTGAAACTGCGATTAGAACGCTCCCACGTATTCTTGATTCATGGTCAGACCTGTAGAAATGGAATGCACTTGCGCGTTCAAGAGTTTCACTATCCCGCACTTAGCTCAAAAGCCATGGTTTACATAGGGCGACAATATCGGCAGCAAAATTATCGATAACAGAAGACAGTTCCTCACGTTTGCGCATTACCTTTCGAATGTTAGTGAAAAGAAAACGGACGCTACTTTTAGTACTGTCATTTCTGCCCTAAAATTGCTATGTGCTGTTCCCCATACGACTCTGAGCAGCGTCGCGGGAAGTGGTGTAAGGTTTCGGACATGAGGATGTACTTTCGCCTAATTGACAGAATTCACAGACACCATCAGTTAGAGGGTAATGAACAAAACATTTCTTGTTTATGTATAACTTGTTATACCGCAGTGAATATTGATGGCCTGTTGCTTTACCATATTCGACAAGTTTCTTGCGTGTGTTGCGAGTCGTCTTACCGAAATCTTCGCTGATGCTTACACCTGATGTTCTCAAAATTCTCTTGCTCGCAACAATAGTTTCCTCGAATTTATTACAAGAAACCTTCACAATTATGGGTCGGCATTTATTGGTGATGTAACTGCCCAATCTGTGAGCTCTAGAGATACCTTCATCGGAGATGTTCACGCTAAGAAAAGACGACAGTATTTCGCGAATTGTTACTTCTGACTGCGACCATGTTTCGCTAGCGGAGTCAGCCGCGCCGTAAGCACTACTCATACTGAAATATTCAATACAGCATGCTATTATCCTGCTATCAGTTTTGAAGATTCGTATAATAATGCTGCCCTTAATTTTTGTAATAATTTATAACATAATGTAAAAATAATTATTTTCCTCTGTATTCATTGTACTCTCTCTCTCTCTCTCTGACGGCCGCTCGATGAAAGGCCTTCTGTGTCGCGCAGCTGCCAGGGCAAGGGTGTGTTCACACGGAAGGCACACTCATGTATGCTTGTATCGAGTGGCTGTGAGAGAGAGAGAGAGAGTAAAATGAATACCAAGGAAACGCAATAAATAATTATTACAATAAATCAGTTGCTGCGACTGTTCCAGGATAGCTCTGTGGGAAGGCACTGGCCAGCATTGTGGAATGGATTTGTTGCGTGTGTTCGATTAAGTTTGTGTCATGCCTGCACATGGTTTGTATCATTATTATTTTGGTACAGTATAAAAACTGTCTAGGCCTTCATGACAATGTGTTGTATAATGGTGCTATGCCATGCAGCTGCTGTGTGGCACATGTGCGACAAAAGGGCCATTTGTCTGGTACCACCGCTTTCCATGTGACTTAATTAGAACAGCACAGTGTAGCACAGCTAAAAAATTCTCAGCATGGTACACGTGGCAAAGGATGCAGATAGAAACTGTGTGAAAACTCTTTGGCAAGTTAGCCTCACTTTACCGATAGCGATTACGGAAAAGACAATGAAGCTGACGATAGTGCTTTTAGCTGGAACGTAAGGAAGCTAATGTCAATTTTTTATGTTGTAACAAAAAGTAAAGCAACTAAATGCAGATGATGAGAGGAACCTCCAAAAGTTAGGGTACCGCATTTGTGTGATGGCGGCGAGCCGGAGGACATTCTTGGGTGCTCTGAAGGCATTCCAAATAACGCTCAATCTAGTGGTACAGTTAAAATGAGATGAAAATGGAGCAATAGTCCTACAGAATGCTGGGATAGGTGCAAGAATTGACTTGAATCCATTTTTTGTTTCCCACTTGAGCTTTTCAAGTCCACTCGTTTCCAAGACTGCTCTGCACTTCTGATATGTCTTGTCCGATATACGTTGCACAGAAAATTCGTGCAGTGGCAAAATTAATCATGCAGTGAGCTGTGCCCATCAGAATCGTTCACTTTATTATCCCAAGATTTGGGAGGACCCTACAAAAAGCTTCACTGGGTAACTTAAGTGAGTCTGGGGCTTTTGGGTACATGGCATACATAGCGCAAGTACAATCCACGACCGTAAACCACTGTTTCCGCCTTCTCCCAGCCACTGTCTGCCAGTAAGGTTGTCGACCGTAGACGGCCGACGCATCGGGTGCCGTAAACTCACGAAAGTGATCGTTAGAGAAAGTCGCTCATGTACCCCCGTCCAACATCGCACGCGTTTCTCATCTCTTCTCGAAACTGTGCTTATTCACTCATATTAACAACACCAAATTATCACTTTGGCAACAGAGAGGCAGCAATTTGAATGATTGCTAACCTGCAATAAACGAAAGCAGGCGTGTCAGGAACGAACTTTCGCTGCCCTCGCTGCTGCCAAGTGAAGTGCAGACTGTGCAGGGCTCCAATGCAACAGGTTTTATAGGAAGGTTCCCCCTCGCGGTACCCTGCGTCGGTGGTGTCCTTGCTTCGTCAGGCAGTGTTCGTGCCTCGACACGTGTCGATGCGTCATTTTGTCTCTCGATACGTGAGGTGCAGTCAGCAATGAGTGGCGGTACAGTCAGTAGACAACGTGTCGATGCGTCGATTTTGCCAGCGCGCCGTGAACTCAATAAGCGAAAGTGAAAGCGAAGTGTGAGGAACAAACTCTCGCTGCCCTCGCAGCCACCAAGTTGCCGAGGCGCTATCTCTCGTATTTCTGAACAATGCGGTGGTGCTGTCGATCGAAATATTCATGTGGCATAACGCCTCGGCCACGCCATTGCCGAGGCGCTATGCCACATGAATATTTCGATCGTCCGCACCACCGAATTGTTCAGAAATACGGGTGTTAGACGGCTTTCCGCCATGAAACACTGAACCCACTGCCATTGAGCGGTCATAGAATATAAAGCGCAGTCGGCGTGGGCCAGACCAGTGCCTCAGAAGTCCCTCAACGATTATGTCCCTACGCGCCTAGGAGCTGCGCTCGGCAAGGTCGATGCGTCACCGTGTCTTCACGATTGCCATGACAACACGTGTTAATTTCAGTAATGCGCGTCGCGCACAGTATTTTTTTGCTTTATGAAATCTTGTTTAACATTACATAGGTCACATTACTCTTAGATTTTCGCTGATTTTTTCAAAGCAGCGGAAGTAACGGGACCGGCTATGCAAGCCGTGCCACTCCCCCACTGTACCTTCTAGCAATTGTGAAGTCGCAACCCGGCCCTTCGGTAGCGCGGCGGCTTGTGCACTCCCGGTCAATGTGGCCCGTCTCATTGCACTTGAAGCAGACGACACTGCGTGCTGGTCGAGCTGCTCGCGGCGCACTGCGCGCCGGCGGTGGTTTCTGTTGCGCTTCATTGGCATTGATATCAGTTTCCACCGCCGGGCTATTCTAGCCACCATAGCCGGGCCGCTTCGGCGGTCCCTGCTTCGTCTCGGCCGGGCTGGGCGACTGGTCGCGCCCGCCTGGCGTATAAGTACGGGTCGCGAGCGCGGTCAGAAAGCTGCCGCGCGCCTTGCTCCGGTTCTCCCGCAAGGGCTGCCTCTCCGTCGGTTCGCCAGAAAGAGTCGGGCGGTACGTTGCCGCCGTTCCAGGCGCACCCGGGTTCTAGGAGCAATGACGCTGGCGGCGGCGGATGGTAGGTCCGCGCGGCCACAATGTCACCCTGAATACGCTTCGCTTCAGCGGCCAAATCGTCCAGGTTGTAGAACCGGCCGTTTCTAAACGGCGATGGTAGGATGGGCTTGCCGAATCACCCGCTTCACCTTCTGAGAGTTCAATGCAGAGAGCTCTGCTAGGAGATAAAGCTCCTGCATGGCTCTCACGTCCTCGAGCAGAGATTCGGCCCTGTGTTAGGTTTGAAGCTCTAACTCGCGCCGCATGCGTCGCTAATAGTCAGGAGGGAGGAATTCGTGGCTGAATAGCGTCCGAAACTCCTCCATGCTACGAGCGCGCTGGCCGAATAGGCGGTACCACCGCGCAACTTGGGCCGTCAGCCAGACAGGCAATGTGGGGCCTATCATCACGCTGTCTTCCAGCCTCATCGCTTTCTTGTATTGACATAGTAACTCACTTGCCAAGTATTCCGTACCGTTCATGCGGTCTGAGTAACCGCTGTACGCCGGAATATGTACCTTGAAGTTACTCGGCAGGGCAGGCCTAGGGAGACTAGGGTACACCACAGGAGGCCTGACACTATAGCCTGGGATTGCGCCTTTTCTATCAGCCATGATAGTATCTGCGCGGCTGTTGTGTGCAGCGGTAATTGTTCCGCGCGAGGTTCACAAGGTGCCTGCCGGGATGTGCACGCACGCGGCCCTAAGGGACCAGCGAACGGCGGAGAGACGTCGTGCGGGCCTATGGGAGGCCGACCGACGGTACTGCGAAAAGGTTGCTTTCCAGGCCAACTGAGGCCGGATAGCAGATCACAGTCGCCCGCGGAGCGGGATGGCTCCTGCTCGGCAGACCGACGAAGCAGCTGAGCAATTAAAGGGATCCCGCTACTCGGGCCGTAAGATGCCGCTGGGCGGACTGGCCAATGGGCGTGCCTAGCGGGTCGCACCTGGCTTCTGACAGCATGTGGTTGCCACAAAGAACATCCCTGAAGCTTACATCATTCTCCGCTGCTTCAAACGACAAAAGGTCCGTAAACAAGGACTCAGGCTGCGACGGTGGCCGCAAAGGGGCCTGCTCCGACACCATGCCGAAACCTAGTTGGGCGCCAGATATTGGGGGGGTTCGGGCTAACGTGCCCGCAATCCCGGCCAGCTAAGGTCTAAGCAGACACGTAGCTCGTCCCCACTCCGCAGCGCAAGCAAATGGGCGCCACGGTGGTTTCGCTGACTCACCGGCAAGGCGTAGAGACGACTCTAGCCGTGGTACATTCGAATTGGGGTTTATTCCCTGTTAGGTACAAAGTGCGCGTACAAGACAGGGGTTACGGCACTAGGGTGACAGTCGCAGACTACGGGTGAGAGCTCGCTGGAAGTCTGCTCCGCCACACAGGCTCTTCCGAGCTATAGGTTCGCCCCACAAAGAGGTCGCCTTGCTCAGAGGGGCGTGGGACCAAGTGGGTCCGCACGTCCGACAGCTAAGAGCACCGAAAGTGAATCTGGCGGCCGAAGGCAACCACGCACCTTGGATACTGAAGATGAGAGATGCCGAAGAGAGGTCGAGAGGGGCTTGCTCCTCGGGCATTCTTCGTACGCGCGGCGCACGGCGAAGCAGCTGGCGGGCTCCGCCTCGCGCATGCGCCACCGGCCGCGTGGTATGTACGCTGTCCACAATAAGGCTGGAACAGCGTGTCCCCTGCGATCCCACGGGCGAGTGGCCTAAGTCGCGCGTGAACTGAAGAAGGGGGTCCAAAGGGGTCCCCACAATCCGCAGTTTCGTTTAGCATAATTGGCAAGAATGAAAGCACAGACAAAATATCGCTTCTTTGGCGGTATTCGAACCTGCGCCGTTTCGCTGTCACCGAACGGCGACTAGTGTCCATTTACCTTTTGCGTCGATGGCTTCGGGAAGCACAGCCAGCGAAGCGAGGCCGGCTTGCCGGCACACATGCGGGAACTGTGCTAATCTCTCGCGCTTCTTTCTCGACACGCTGCACCAGGTGGTGGCGCTAGCCAGAAGTCGGCCGGTGGCCACCGTGACAATGAGTGTGGAGCGACGGTGAACGTAGACAGTTGTTGCCCTCGCTTGTCGCGCATTCAGTGCATATACTCAGTGATACAACTTTGCGAAAAGTTCATTGAACAGGAGCGCAGAGCCAGTGCACTCATGGTGCGGCTCGCTAGAGCACTGGTCTGCAAGGTGTTCATTGAAAAGCGGCGCATACCCAGTGAATTTGTGGAGCAGCCTGCTGATGCGTCGGGTTGCTGTCCTTGCGGAACCCTTTGACGTGGCTTCCATTCCGCCGTGAACGGAAGACATTTACCTCTTTCTCTACCACGGGGAAAATAGGTGTTTTTTTTGTATGTTACGGCAGATGTATTTTTCTGAAGGAACTACTGCACTCAATATTTAATGTAATAGACAAACAGAAAGCAAAATGAATGCACTGTTCACGCATGAAAGTTTTATTAACGAGATTTATGAGATAAAAAAGATATAAATTGTTAAAAATAAGATTGTGCAATAAAACTGAACAAAATTTGTACACATGCCTGGGTGTCTATCAAGAAAAAAATTGTTACGAAAATTATGATATATACAAAATGTATTGCCGTCTATTAGGCACGATCTCCGAAAGAATCAAAATTTTTCATTGAACAGGTATTTCGCTTCAAAAATTTAACTGCAAGTACTACAGTTGGGCGTGCCAGGCTGCGGCCGCCGACGTTCCGGGCTGGTTTGCGTCGTCGTCGCTTTCAGACTTAAAGTCCGACTAAAAGTCAGCGTCCTCTGACTCGCTGCTATTCGATGCATCGATAAGATCAGCCGCAGAGGCAGCAGAATCGTGGTATCTGCGATCTCCCGAAGCGCGCGCTTTTGCCGGAGCTGACATTTTTTCGTTCTGCTTTGACAATCGCGAAACTTCGGAGCGCGTTTAAATGTCACTGCGTGGCGTTAAAGAAGCGAACTGCTTAGAAAACACAAATATAGTTCCTCCTATTTCACTTCCGATGGCGCAGTGTGTCCGTGAGCGGCGCGGAAAGTCTCGAAAGCGGCGTTTCAAACCATCGATAGCGAGCAGCCATTTTTTCGTTGTCCTTTGACAATCGCGAAATTTTGGAGCGCGTTTAAAAATCACCGCCTCGCGGGAAACAAGCGAACTGCTTTTAAAACTAAAATATAGTTCTCCTCCTTCACATCCGATAGCACAGTGTATCCGTGAGCGGCGGGGACGATCTCGGAAGCGGTGTTTCAAACCATCGATATAGGGCTAACCATGCCCAATGGGCGCGGTACGGAAAGAGTTAAGGGATCTTTTTTTTCATCGTAGAGGGGCACATTCGCGGTGGCACATACCTAGCTTGCCAATTTGCCGCCCAATGCATTTATTAAAGAGTGGCACTCACCTGCGGCCACATACGCAGTGACCCAAGTCGGCATATAAGAGGTTCATTGAAGACCAGCACAGAAATAGTGGAACATACCCAGAGCTCTAAGTGGGCGTCAAACAATTTCTTCGAACAGGGGCACCTACATGCAATCCCGCATCTACAGTGACCCATGTCAGCGTGAAAAAGCTCCGTTGAAGAGAGGCACGCATGAAAATAATGCAAATTAATCGGCGACCCAAGTCGATCCGATGGTCGGTTTCGAACCTTGTTACCTCCGCTCAGCAGCCCAATATGCTAACCTATCGACCAAAAACTACCCAGTAACCCAGATAGGCGAGAAAACGCTTAGATATAAACTTACACAGATACATAGCTACAACCATACATACACAGATAGATCGCCTCCGGAAAGTTCGTCAAGTACCTCAAGAATGCTAACGCAAGAAATATATTCTCCGCATCGAATAGTAGGTGGCAAATGCTATAACACTGGTTTTATTTTACGATTGGTACTCCAACTTCAAAAAAATATCTTGAGTCAAGCACTGCAGGGGCTGTTAGTGCCAATTTTGATAGGTGTTTCTAGTTCTTCGCGCAAGACAAATGCAACGTATCATCTTAATCCATCAATGCGTACCAATCGACATATTTGTGTAGCCGCATAGCTCAGTCCGAGAAGCGTTGATGAGTGCGGCTGGTAGCCTTCGGCAATAGGATATAAACGTATGCTAACGACGCGTCGCGTCTTTGCGCATTGCTTTTTGGGCGAACACCGTAGATACACACACACGCACAAATAAAAAACGGTTTATTTGGTATCACTGATGCCAACGCTGAATTATATTGGCATTTCACAGCGGAGCTGTGTATGGCTAGGGTGCCCTAAAGTTTCGTGTCCGCACACAAAAACTCCCAAGGCTCCGAGGCGTAGAGGAGCCGCCCTCTATGAGGAGCCAGACAAAATTCAAGGCCACCAGTAAGGCAGGTGCGAACACCTGGCGTAGCAAGAGGAAAGCTAAGAAACCATGCACCCAATACAATGATCGCACCGAACGCTCGGTGTGATGATGGATTCGGCTGCTTCGGAGAAAACATTGGTTGGTCTGAGAGTAGCGATGGGGAGGCCACGTGTGGTTAGGACTTCCGAAGAGCAGATCGCTTGCGAAGCGCAATGGCGGGAACTTTGACGATAGTTCGATAGACGGCGGCGCGTGGCAAACACCACTGAAGATCGTGCCCGCGAGGCCGATCGTAAGCGGCACGCCAGATGGGACGACGCGTATCGCGAATCGGAGAATGCGGCGACGAGACGCAAACGCCTCTTCGGTGTCGAAATGCGATGGCCAAAGATTCATGGCTACTCACTTTCCGTGGGTTAGTTGAGGTGACACTACCCCTGAGGTCGCCTGTGATTTCAATATGGATGTGTCGTGACCCAAAATGGAGTGGTTTACGCGCTTCGTGTTTGAGACATCTTGTTTGCGATGCCCCACCGATCCGGCTCAACCGACCACCCCGCAGCGTACGGGCATCGATTTCACATCGTCAAAGAATGTGTGTGCAGTTGCAAGTATGCTCATCAGTGTATATCATAGCAACCAGAAAACCATTGCGACCGTCGTTATTAAGTGACGATGAGTCAAGCAATAAAGTCTTGGCCACAAGTTTTCTTACCACGATGTGTATAGCTCCGCTTGTCATCCACCTTCGCCGGGAGGAATGGCCTTGAATTTTTTCGTCATGAGACTTGATTAGTCATGGCCCAAGTGCGTTGATCGTTTGCAGATGCATTCCGCCGGTACGCTAAGCCTAACCTGCGGTGGAAGGGAACAATCTCGATGCTGATGATGATGTATGGGGGTTTTTTGGCGCAAGGGCCAGGGCTGGCCAAAGAGCGCCAAGAAATGGTATGAGAAAGTCGATGATGCGGTGAATGAGAAGCGTCAAATGTATCGAGGCTGTATAGACTCCTAAAATATTCACTGCAAGGTACCTAAAATATAAAAGTATTAAAATAATGTCAATAATGAGTGACGACAACGATGACCGCAAAATATACTCTAGAAATAAATAACGCGAAAAAGATGCGTCGCTTCCATTCGCACTACCACCTCACTGAGATCCATGGGCACAAGGTCTTGGAGGGACGTGCTCCGCAAAAACAGTATTCTCGCAGCAATACCCTCTAGATAGAGAGAGGGCTACGAATCTCTCGGGCTAATAACATGCCGCACAACATCATTGAAAAAGTTAACCACTGCCTTCGTATTAAACAGAGGTTCAGGGCCAAGAAACCGTGTCGGATCTAAGGGGATATGATGTGTGAATGCTACAGGAAAGTGCCTTCGTCACTATGCTTCAGCTTCCCGGCACTCCAGCAAGACGTGGAGTTCGGTCAGCCTTTCGCAACATCTACCACAGAGGGGGGTTCAGCGCCAGTTAAAAGGTGTGTGTGTACCATATGTATGCCCTACTCTGAGGCGGCACAGCAGAGCTTCACATCGTCGTGATTTTGTTAATGATGGTCAGTTTGTTAAAAGTGCCTTAATTACATGAAGCTTGTTCAATGTTTGGTCATCCCATAAGTGTTGCCAATAGTTTCAGAGTTTTTTTGCGCAAGAATGGCTTCAAGTCTGTGGCAGGAACGGGTATGGACGCATTGCTAGGTTTTGTTGCTATCGAAGTTGCCATTTTATCTGCAAGCTCGTTACCCTTTATACAGCTGTGCCCAGGCACCCAACATACTACAACCTATTGGTTAAAAGTATACATATTGCATAGCAGTGAATAGAGGTCGTTTATAACAGGATTTTTCTGTTTTCGTAGCGATTTTAATGTTTTGACGACACTTAGAGTATCTGTAAATATAATGGCCCTTGGGAGCTTGGCTTTCCTAATGTACACGTTTAGCCGCCGACAGTATTCCATAGGCCTCCACCGTGAAGATACTGGTTTCAGGATGTAAAACGTCGGATTCAGAAAACGATGGGCCAACAGCCGCCTAAAAGACGCCAGCTTGTGACGCATCTGTGTAAAACACTGGGCAGGTGTACTTCGACTGAAGATCTCGATAGTGCTTATGTATGTGCGCATCTGGGGCGTGTTTTGTTAAATCTACAAATGAGGTATCGCATTCAACGATTTGACATTTCCACGGCTGTAACAGCTTTTCTGACGCCATTAGATGAGTTTTAAAG
The DNA here is from genome assembly GCF_013339745.2 of Dermacentor silvarum. Classification (NCBI taxonomy): domain Eukaryota; kingdom Metazoa; phylum Arthropoda; class Arachnida; order Ixodida; family Ixodidae; genus Dermacentor; species Dermacentor silvarum. Next base: position 28,055,750 of record NC_051164.1, read on the forward strand.
ACTGCGACACCCATTTCCACACTGAGGTTCCCTAAACACAGTCAAAAGGGCTGTCTTACTGCAGGTCAGTTACTAAAGAGGGTGGCGCTAGTCATGTCATTTATAGCTGAATAAGAGGGGTGCTCATCGTTAAAGTGTACTTTCAGATAATACAAGAAACTGGAGTGGGACCTCTGGAGATGCAGTGACCATTCATTTGATTCTGTGTAAAGGCTTTCTATTGGGCTTGTCCTGAAAGCACCGGTTGCCAGACGGATACCTAGATGGTGAACTGGGTCCAGTATCTTTAGGGCACTTGGAGTGGCATACTGATACACTATGGCCCGATAGTCTAAACGTGTACATATAAGGCTTTTGTATACGTTCATGAGGCACTTTCTGTCACTGCCCCATTTGTGCGAGATCGAATTTTAAGGATGTTCATTGTTTTGTGGCATTTGCTCTTCAGGTGTTTTATACGTGGAACGAAGCTTAGTTTAGAGTCTAATATTATGCCGAAAACTTTTTGTTCGGTATTCACAGGCAATGGCTGTCCATGGAGCTCTTTGTCAAGATCCGGGAGTAGCCCTCTCTTTTTTGAGAATAGGACGCAGGAGCTTTTGAGGGGATATAACCTGAATCCATTCTCAAACGCCCATGTTGACACTTTATTGAGGCCAAGTTGTACCTGTCGCTCTCAGACTGCAAAGTTGCAGGACCTGAATCCCATCTGCACGTCATCAACGCTACAAGAATAAAATATATTTTATGGAATGTATGCACGCAGATAATTCGCCACAGATGCCTATTTCCGAGAGGACGCTCAAAATTCCGTAGCGTCAGGTTGTATCATATTGTCGCGTATACCCTGCTGTACAATATGCGTTGAATGAGGATCCCGGCAAGCGTAAGCGTCGACGCGCCATGCCGCGGCGCACCTCGTTCTCTTCTTCTACAGTCCCCTAGCTGTGCTGTGCCACACCATGTGGCATGACCCCCTCTTTAAAAAAAAAGTAGGAAAACACACACAGGCTTGACGTGAGGGCGCCGAGATGGCCCAGACGAACACATAGGCTGTAGTCACAATCACTGTGGCGTGCGATATAGTCACAGGGCACTGAGGGACGAGAAACAACCAAATTTAACATAAGCGGCTGAAAACGTCGGATATTAGAGGCTATAGTACGATTTCAACCGCACAACATGCGCACTCTCAGATTGCGGTTGTCGACGTCGGGGAAGGTGGCTTCCGTCACGAAGGACTTCGTAATTCACGTCACTAATTCGCTGCAACACTCTGTAAGGTCCGAAGAAGGGACTCAAAAGCTTCTCAGATAGTCCTTTTCGGCGCACGGGAGTCCAGACTAAGACTTGATCACCAGGTTGGAACTCGACTTATTGATGGCGGAGATTGTAACGATGCGCATCGATGCTCTGTTGTTTCTTTATGTGCACTCGGGCAAGCTGACGGGCTTCTTCCGCGCGTTGAACGAAACGTTCGGCATCTTGGGCTAGATTGAGATGATCGATGTTGTCGCACGGCAGCATTGCTTCTAACATAGTCAGCACTTCACGGCTGTAAACGAGGTAAAACGGCGTGAAACGTGTTGTTTCTTGCATAGCAGTGTTATAGGCAAACGTTACGTAAGGGAGTATCTCGTCCCATGTCTTGTGCTGTACGTCTACGTACATGGACATCATCTCAGTCATCGTTTTGTTTAGTCGTTCGGTCAAGCCGTTTGTCTGCGGATGATAGGCAGTTGTCCTTCGGTGGGTCATGCAGCTGAGTTTAAAGACGTCTTCAAGTAGCTGTGGGGTAAAGGCTTTGCCTCGATCTGTGATGACTGCGATGGGGCGCCATGTCTTAGGACGATGCTCTGTATGAAAAACAGGGCAACCTCGAAAGCTGTGCCTCGAGGCAGCGCCATTGTCTCAGCATATCGCGTTAAATAATTTGTGGCGGCGATTATCGACCTGTTGCCAGAGGATGACACTGGAAACGGGCCGAGAAGATCCATGCCGACCTGGTCTAAAGGTTTCCCAGGTGGGCCAATCGGATTCAGCAATCCAGCAGGCTTCACGGCTGGCGACTTTCAGCGCTGTCATTCACGGCAGGCTTGGACGTACCGCTTAACACACTCGGCAAGTTTGGGCCAGTAGTAGGATTTGCGAACTCTATCAAGCGTTCGCGCAAAACCCGAATGGCCAGACGGAGGTTCGTCATGACAGGCGAACAAAACTTCGGCACGGAGGTCTGCTGGAACGACCAAAAGGTAGGTCTTGTTCGTGGCAGCGGACTTCTTCTTATGCAAGACGCCATGTCGTAAACACAAAGGCGACAATCCTCGAGCGATAAGCCGCGGTATTGATGGGTTTTGTCCTTCCAGATGTTCGAATATAGGTCGTAGTGCGTCGTCTGCGCGCTGCCGTGTGGACAAATCAGTAACGCTTACGGCGCCAAGGAAAGCGTACCAAGTAAATAAATAGATAAATTGCAACGAAGTGTTTTGCCGTTGACAACGATGCTGGAACGCTAGGTAGGTATTGGAAGACACTGCAAGGGCTGTCCGTAGCACGGGGCTAACTTGAAATCACGGCATGGTCCTTCCTCTTCCGCTTCAGTCGGCACATACACAGGGGCGCCTCTGCTTCATTAGAAAGTAAATAAATAAATGAAAATTTATTTTACCATAAAGATGTTGCGTTTATCGCCAAGTGTTCCTATATATATATATATATATATATATATATATATATATATATATGGATATGAAATAATATGTAATCTTAGTGTGTGGTCGCAAACACCCTTCAAGTTTGCCGATAGCCGGAATTCTTTTTTTTGTCCTCGTTCACAACCATTCTATCTGCACCAAGCAGCTATACTGTACCTAAGGTCGTTTGGGAAGCCTTAATTTTTTTTTTACAAAGGGCCCTTTGTTTTAATTGCTTGATTTTGTTACTGCCACTTCCGTATTTCTACGAAACCTTGTTGCCTATTGTGCATAATGTTTAAGCTTCAGTAGGGTAGGAGTATAGGTCAGTTGGTATAACATTGTCAAGAATACAGCAATGCAAAGCATAGGACAGCGTGTGCAGAAGTTTTGCGATCGAAAACTCACTAATCACTGCATCGCCTACGGCGATGCAGTGATTAGAAGGAACGTCGTTCGCCATGGGCCAGTCGGTAGGTGACTGCCTACTGGATACAGCCTGCGGGCCGTAGTTCGGAGACCCCTGTTCTGTGCGATGATCAATTTGAAAAGGACCTTCCTGTGTACATAAAGACATATAGTGTTCAATTGCTAATTCCTGTGTTTCTATTTGCGAATATTGTAATTTTGTAGCACTTACAATTACCATTACCAATTACCAGAAATCATTATTTATAATAGGTGCAGCAAGAATTCATGGGTTGTAGGATTGACGCGTCAGCTTGGTGTCCATCCATCTTATTCGAAAGAAACTAGCATTCTTGAATCTTAAACCTTGATGTGCCTTGCCATAGTGCGACGGTGGGCATGCTGTTTTGGTCCCCCTTCACCCATTTGTTGGCATATCGCTTATTTCGCAATGTACATAATCGCACCGTTTCGAAATAGCGCTTAGTAGGAATATGTGATTCGCGCCTGTCCGTCCTGTCGTCACTGCCTTTCCGTGAAGCTTCATGTTGCCCGCTCTCAAATACTGCCCAATTTTAGAGTATTTCAATGGAAACAACCACCCTATGTGGAGCCTAAACTGTCCTTCGTATCTGGTAGGGTAGTGATATTATAACCAAATAAAATGTTCTTCGTATATTCATGGTTGAACGTCGATTGCGATAGCAAATTAGTACTCATCTATACGAAGTGAGGACAGCTTTATCGGTCGTAAACACTTGCAAGCATTCGCTTACTAACTAAACTAGCAAGCATGGTGTCAGCGTGCAGAGGCAATCGTGAACAGGTCACATTCGATGGCCGTGGACAGTCGCTGTCAAAACGCTGGCAGGAGGATGCGCGGCAGCAGCAGCAGCGAGTGAAGTGACTATCGCGCTGTCTATCGCTTCAACGTAAACTGAGCGGCGAGAACTCCGCACAGTATGAGCCGTCCCCGTACCTACACTGCCTACACTCTGCCCCCAACACTGATCGCTTTCAAGATAGGGGGCGCGAAGCCTCACAATACGCAGTTGCTGCCGCACACTGTGTAAGAACATTTAGGTCTTGACACTGCGCGCGCGCGAGCGTCCAGAATATGTTCGGCAGCGCGCGGGCGCGCTGAGTAGCTCGGCTGCGAGCCGATAGATGGCGCCGCGGTCAGCGGTCCTAGCTTAGCAGCGCCGGCGGCTTGAAATTGCTCTTCTTCCGTTAAATATTCTTTCATTGTGGAGTAAGTAAAACTCAAATCTCGAAGGAGATTCGTGATTGCAGATTAAAGAATCGGGTGTGATTTTGTAGCAATTCTTTTACTTTTGCCTATAACTTTTGACGTCATCACCCGGCTGCCATTCGTCGAAAATGACCGGGCCGCGCCCATTTTGTCTGTCAATCACGCGACGTCAGGCGCCCCCAGAAACCCGCTACGTCAAAATGACGTTGACGCACTCATTATGCGGAGCAAAAGTCATAGTTTTTTAGCACCGCTGGAGGTAGGGTCGTTTCAGAACGCATAAAAAATGGCTGCCCCCATGCGGTGGCTCTTCGCCGTCGCCGACGTGGACATGGAGAGCCAGACGATGCGTTTGACATGCCGGATGACCATTTTCGGCGGCATTTTCCTCTCTCGAAGGAAACGGTGCGGTTGTTGTGCGAGGAACTGGCGAGGGAAGTAGAAGCGGAGCGAGCGACGGGACTGTCGGTGGAGCGGAAGGTGTTGTGCGCGCTGCGCTTCTTTGCCACCGGGAGCAAGCGTCCGTAGGGAGCGAGGAGACGATCGGGACGAGACGATCGGGTGTCGCAGTCGACTGGGAGCGAGTGCGGGCGACTCGTCGCCGAGGCTGTCGTAAACGCAGAGGTCCGCAACAAGTGTGACCATTTTCCAAAGACGTCCAAAGAAAAGGCAGCCGTGAAGGAGCGTTTCCTTCGGCGCGGCGCTATTCCCGGCGTGATCGGATGCATGGACGGTAGCCTCATTGCCATTATCGCACCCAAAGGCGAGCGCATGGCTGCGTTCATGTGTCGGAAGGGCTACTACGCCGAAATCTGCATGTTCGTAAGTATGCGTCATGTTCTCTAGTGCTGCTCATTCTTTTAACAGTTAGGTTGCACTCATGAACGCGCACTTTATCCGTTCACATCTCCCGCACATATGCGACGCGGACATGTGGATCCTGACCGTGTATCCCATGCGAACTGGGTTGGATCATGACTCATTCGTCTGGCGGACGACATGGCTGCGCCGGCGGTTCCAGGCGGGGTGCATCGCAAATCCCGGTGAATACCTCTTTGGTAAGACAGAACTTTTTTGCCGCAATCGTGCTTCATTACCGAATAGAACGCCATGTCCGCCTCAACACCAACTTATAACTAAATAGCATGCACAAGAGTAAGTGCCTACCTATAGAGTAGAAAAAATCAAACCAATTAGTGCTAGCACTGACAATTTTAAAAGTGTTAAGTTACAAGCATGCCACCAAGAACCTGCCAGGAGCAGAAGGAAGCAACACATATTAGTGCTACTACTCTATCATTGGTAGCACCAGTAAGTGTTGATTTCTTCAGCTTCAGGCGGCCACCGAGTAGTACGCTTGTAATTTGGTTAACAGTTTGTGTCGGGGCGGACAAGCCTAACTCGTGCTCTTACTTGGGACTCACCACAGTGTAAGGTCTGCAACGTCTAAACCCTACCCTTGTATAATGATGCTGTAACTTTCCTCGGTTATCAACTTTCCTCTCGTCAGAGCAGTACTCAGTGCACCATTTTCATCTTCATGCAGGTGACAGCGGCTACCCCTTGGATTCGTGGCTCCTGACCCCGGTTACCGGCCATCTTCCTATGCGCACAGCCTAGGGGAAGTACAACACAGCACATGCCGCCATGCGTTCCGTAGTGGAGAGGTGTATTGGGCTCTTGATGACCCATTTCCGCTGTGTGCAGCGGTACCGCACCCTCCTCTACGAGCTAGAACGTGCGGCTAACATTGTCGCTGCATGTTCTGTGTTGCACACACAACCTTCGGCTGTCTGAGGGGGACAAAGACGACGATGATGAAAGTGATGACGACAGCAGCAGCAGCAGCAGTAGCGAGCTCGATACCGCACGGTCTGCCCCGAAACAGGTCTCGAGTGAATTATTTGAGATGGCAGCTGTCCGAGACAGTGTAATCGGCATGTTCGACACAACCCGTGCGCAGCACATGCATTACTTGAGGAGTGTGTGGCTGCATTTGCGACATCAATAGCATTGTGAGCATCGCTAGGTGCATGCGCGCTGCTGTAGTGTCAGCAAGATGTGGTGGTCTAACAGATCCGAAATAATTGCATTGTGCATTTAGCGTTCTGAAATTGCTGCCAAAACATTTTCCATACTCAGTTGTAGTTGATGTCTACGCGATGGAAAGCATTCACGATTTGTAGAGAAATGTAAAAGTTGTGTAGTCGAGGGTTATGTAGACCTTACACTTGTAATAAGTAAAACAGACTATATAGTGGTAACAAATAAGATTGAAAGCAAACTAAAATTATGTGGCTTTTAAAAGTGTGTTTGACATGATTTGCTTGCTGCTGCTGTCGTCATGTAGATGCCCTGTGTGCCATGAATGTAGAGTGCAGTTTTGTTTTGTAGCGCCTTTTTTCTTGCTGGTATCCCTGACAGTTCTCCGCTCCCCTTATACAATGAAGGACATTTGCGTTCGTCTCCTCGCTTTCTACTCGGGCAGTGAAGCTCACAAAAACAAAAATGCACAGTGCACATCACACTTTCTGCTCCATCGAACGTGCTGTTACGCGCACACCTTCTAGGTCCTGCACCCTTTTCTCTCGCAACGACCGCAAAATTTCCTCCTAGTGACGAAAATCCTGCCAACTAGTCATCCAACATGTCAAACGGTGTGGCTCCCGTGAAGTGCGTTCACGCATGAGCAGTTGGTAAATTTCAGCAAAGTGCCCTCACTTATAAATAGCAGAGTCAAAAACTGAAATGTTACACGGTACTATTTTTACAGTGCGAGCTAGCACTGCAAATGTAGCAGTGACATGTAAATAAAAACATTAAACAAAACTGCTGCTTTCTTTATTCTTCAAACTACAGCCCTTTTTTGAAGTAAAACATGTTTATGCACACATCACATGCAATAACAATTACGTTAAAGAACCGTGAAAATCATCAGGCTGCAGTAGTAGAGACATTCAGCGTATATCACATCACCTTGTATAAATATCACACCCCCTTGCACTTGCATCTAAAATATCACAAGTTACGGCACGCATTGTTTCAGAAAACTATTGCGCAATCCATTGTTACGCAGAAATAGCAGCCAGTTTAAACTGTGCCAGAAAAGAATGTACAGGTGCATAAATTATCACGCACCAATAGAACCATATTTACCACAGCTAGATCTGTAGGCACATCACCACATGTGAAAGGAACATGCTGTCGTGGAGTTACTGACAGAAAAAAAAAACAATGTCGTACTTAAATATTCACAAATATACAAATGAAATCAAGGAGCATAGACAATGAATTTTCATCATATTCTTGTGTGTGTGTGCGTGTTCGTAGGTTGCTTTCAATGCTATATTAAGGTCCGAATTCCCCCGCCTCTCAGGAACTGATCGCCACTATTTGGTGAGAGGATGAAATTGTGGCGTGGCCTCATGCGCACATTGACATGACAGCAATCAGGCGCCTGGGAATTTAAATGCCACAGTCAGAATGCTCGCACCACCAGGCTTACTGGCACTTGTGCAGGTGAGCCTGATGCGCGGACAAGCCTATTGCTGCAGTATCAATTCAAGCATGAAATCATGCTGCCTGCTATGCTATTTGTGGTTGCATTAAAGGGTGACATAAGCAATTGTTTGTTGCAAACCAGCAATAGTCTGACTTCATATCATCATTGCTACATCAGTGAATTTTTTAAGCGATTAAAAATGTGTTGAAAAATTCCTTGCCTATGCTTCTTTACATTTAATGAGGGGCCTGAAATGGGTGAGGGGCTTGGCTTGCACCATGAGCAAGTGCAGCCAGCAACAGCTGCAGGAGGTGTTGATTCGTCCCCTGAGACCGCCGCTCCACCTTGAGGCACTGCTGCTGTATGTCCCACAGGCTGCACACTTCCTCTGTCAGCTGCCGCAGGCCAGCCATATGTGCCTTATGGTGCTGTTTGCAAGAAAATAAATTAAAATTTACTTACAGAAGCTCGGCAACAAGGCCTTGGTATGTTGTATTGGTCTGCATTCGCAGGCTTTGGAGTTACTGCAATAATGCCATTGTAACTCTATATTGAGACACCGAAAATATATTTGTGGCACATAAAAATGCATTACATGGCTACTTGAACTTGACTTTTTTTCTTTTAGCCACATAAGTGCCTAGACATTGCCAGTTATATCCTGCAAATGTGTACAAGAAATGATCATCACAGTACTACATGTAAATTTGTAAATGTACATCACAGCACTACGGTTGTTTACGGATCGATACAATTAATACAGAGGTCAGCACATGCTGGCCCAACGACTGCGCCAGCGGCTTGCGTTTACCGCTGTTCATTTAGAAGGGCTCTACCTCTTCCCCCAGCTCGTTCTTTCGAGCAGCACTCATACGTGGCGAGAACTTAGTAGAAGCAGGTATGGATACTGCTCGATAAAGTGAAACAGAATAGCGGCCTGTTCCTACGACACGCGGTGGACGTTCGCCGACATTTTGAAGCCTTTCTAAAAATGAGAATTTCAGCCCGACCGCATCACAGTAAGGCAAAAATTTTGTCTAAACTTATCGCCTGCATAAAACACTCACTTCGATTTGATTACTCTGTTTTACCTTTTTACACCATTAATGTAAAAGAACTTAACGTCGCTACTCACATTTACCGTTCTAGCAGCTTCTTTCTCGGAGCGGAACCGTCAGTGCAGGGGCGCCTGACCGAGGAAGGGTTGCCGTCGCTGCGATCACTTTGACGAAGCTATTGTTCTGTCGTGGCGGTGTCTTGACAGTTCTCGATACATTATGTTCTGCACTGCTATGAATAATTATTGTTGGCTCTTCCTAAAAAAAAAAGGATCACACGTCATTCAATACATGCAGCGAAAACCACACAACAATGCAAGCACTACACGAGAATATTTACTCACCTCTTCTTCTATCTCACGTTTCCCGGAAGCCACGTCTGAATTTCTCTCAGACGAAAGTACACAGTCGTGGGCCGAAATCACTTGTGGAACATTACGGACTAGCGTAAACGCACGGTGATGCGACAGTCAGCTGCTCGGCTCCAACAGAGACCGCCATTTTGCATGCGCTCAACGACATGGATTGGATGTACATTCGACATATATGTGGCTACGGCTTCAAAAATAGGAGCACTTGCGTTAAATTTTCTTTATGCAACGGCCGCTTTCACGTTGCAAGGTTGCAAAACAAATTTGCTTACAAAGGATGGACGTGCGCTTTTATTAAATGTCTTCTCACAAAACAAATTTGCTATACAGGCCCCGGAAAAAGAGAAGAGACCACGAAAGACATATCCGCCCTAAAGTCCCTAGATATATATATATATTTTGCTTTCTAAAGAAAAGAGCAGAAAATCTAGGGAGTTTAATCCGCCCAACGGAGGGAGCTGTTGATTGGACTATTCAAAAAACGTCGTGCTACGTTTACACCATTTGCAGAAGCGGTGACGTCGCGCGAAAAGGAATTGTGACTTTCAAAGTCCATAGCTACAAAATAGCACCCCAACTTCCACAGTGCTTGTAACGCGCGCAATTTTTAACCGTGTATAAATGTTATTAAATCTCCGAATACTTTCACAAACGAAGCTACAGTCAATATACGTAGTAGAAAGCTCGCTTTATTGCGTATTATCCATTCTTTTGCACAGCTAATATTCCAGCCGTTTCTTACTAGTCTCCACCGCGGAATTTCAATTGCTTTTTTTTTCTACTATCCTTGATATCGATGGCCTCGAATGAGCGTTAATGCGTGTGCTGTGTGGGCAACGTTGTCCTGTAGCATCTACTCCCCGCTTGACGAGGCGCTGCTAAGTACGTGGTCGCGGGATCAAATCTCTGCCGTGGCGGCCTCATATGGGGGCGAAATGCAAAAACGCCCGTGTTCCGTGCATTGAGGGCACGTTAAAGATCTACAGGTGGTCAAAGTTATTCCAGAGTGCACTACGGCGTGCCTTATAATCAGATCGTGGTTTTGGCACGTAAAACCCCAGAATTCTTTTTTCCACTTGACGACAGCACGTGTTTAGATGGTAATATCAAGTAACTCAGTGACAGAAATCACTAATAATACAACAAAAATTACCAGGCTAGCTATAGTGCAAATCGATCGTTATGACAACGCGCACGTGAATAGAGCCAATAATAAAGCAGAGAAATAATAATGATCAAATTATCAGCTATGGCAACGTTTCTACGAAAAACTAAGATGGATGTCGTAATACAGTTATCGTTAGGTATAATATAGAGCAGTCGAATTATGGCTTTAGAAGCGTTGTTTCATTGTAAAATCAGCCTCCAAATGAGACATATAATTGAGATTAGCAACTGGAACAGAAAAGATTTTATCTAATTCTGGATGGTTCCCTCAAAGCGTGCGCCACAAAATTTGTAGAAATGCGTTGTAAAGGGCTGCAGTTGTATGCTTTCTGACCCAAGCGGGTATTTCTACCATCAAATGGGTATCGAAATGTAGAGCTTGCGTTAAAAAAATAACCTCGGCGTTGTTCCGTAATAGAGCCCTCAAAGAATGTTCAAACATACTTTAAGGTTTCAACTGACGTTTAAGTATAGCGCGTGCGCAGTGACCATGCCAGCGCTGCAGGCTAAGCGCTGTGTGACCTCTACATTTAACCACTAAGATTCGCGAGTGCACTTTTGTAAGCAATAATGTTTTGTGGACCACACACATCGATATTTTGTTGTTTCAGGCGTTCGAAAGCTGCGAATCTAGAAACCGTGTCGTATAGGAATGTTGTGATCGCAGAAATGATTGCTCTCGCGTGATTTCTTTTCCCATTTCTGTTATCTGTGATAGTGAGTTCGCACGATTTGCAGCACATGTACTTCTTCTTTCTGGGGTTTACGTGCCGAAACCAGTTGTGATTATAAGCCACGCCATAGTGGAGGGCTCCGGATTAATTTTGACCACCTTGGTTTTTTTTTAACGTGCACTACAAAGCAAGCACACGGGCGTTATCGCATTTCGCCTCAATCGAAATGCGGCCGCCGTGACCGGGATTCGATCCTGCGACCTCGTGCTCAGCAGCGCAACGCCTTAGCTAACCGAGCCACCGCAGCGGGTGCAGCACATACAGATTTGACAGGTGGCTGATTTTGAAATAAAATGAGGAATACGCAACTTCAAGCTTTGCTAATCCATTGCAATAAGCGCTGTTGCAGCGTCAGAGAAAGCGAAAAATAATGCCACGCTGAAGGCTGCGAATGGAAAGTTTTTTGCAAGTTGCTTTCAGACGGTGGCTGACCTCAATTCTCTGCGTGTTTAGCATGCAGGGACTCTGCTAAAGGAATGTTCATTACCTTGAGCACGTTATCTTGAACTCCAAACGGACGGCTGGATCGCCAGCAAAAGGCTCTCAAAAGCTGAAATAGAGCACGTCAAGCACAAGTTGTTAAAGTTCCAACTTTATGAACTCATTCTGTCTATCACACAGTGGACATGATTAGAAGTTTAGATTTGGTTATGTCAACGCTTCGAAACTGTCAGGGGCAACACATACAAGGCACACAGCGTTGGGCGAGACGCCTCGTCCTTGTCTTGTTTTCGCACGGTTGTTCAAAACAGGGACAAACGTCAAGCAAGTTCATACGCTACCACGGTGTAAGAAATATTTCTTACATTGTGTACGCTACTATTAAAGCTCGCCGTCACAGCTTCGTACGCCTTGAGTGAAACAAGTGTACTTTTACGAAAACTTTCGTCCACTATCTCATTCGCAGATCAGTGCACACGTTTCCGGCCGTCTTGGTCACCATAATCGAACGCATGATGCCGAAGCCCGACTCCGGCTACGTGCTCCACTACCTGGCCATGGCGAGGGACTTCAGGGAGCGCCTTCTCTCCACCCTGGGCGAGGACGGCGTACTCATTTGCCCCGCGGCGCTGGGACCGGCACCGTTCCACAACGAGCACGCCATGCGGCCGGGACACGTGTCGCTCACGGCACCGGCAAACGTGGCTGGCATGCCCAGCACGGCCGTCCCGACGGGAATGACTTCGGACGGCCGGCCAGTCGGGATGCAAGTGGTCGCGGCGCCCTACATGGACAGGCTGTGCCTTGCGGTAGCGGCCGAACTCGAGAAGGCGTTCGGAGGCTGGCAGGCGCCTTTCGAGCTTGCCTGCCGGAATGCAAAATTGTAGAGGAGATTGCAGCAAATCGACCGGCAGCTGCCCCTTCTGCCATCGAGATGGTGGGCCCGTAGGCTCACCATCTCACTTACTGTGTACTTGCCCAGCTGCAAAATATATCAGACGTTGTCATGCCGTCAAAGCCAAAGCAAGCATGCAAGAAGAAGACGGCCTACAGACGTGATTGAACGGGACTTTGTATCACACGTTCCTCTCTTACATCTGAAAGGCCGGTTTGGACTCCCTTCTGTGAAGAGATAAGCTTGGCGATATTTTATCCCATACCCTCGCAGGCATTGAGGCTATCCCCATCAATAAAGTCGCTTTCTTTTACTACTACTAGAGGAGTCGATCATCGATACACCTTGTGCTTCTAAGCCGCGGCATGCAAGGCTGAAAATTGGTTCAATTTCCTACTCTCTAAACATGGTGACGATTGCAAAAGTGCACATTTAATATTTCAATGGTGCCCATTTCTCTTCACTTTAAATGATGGCAATCCCATGTTTTGGTTGTCTTTGGTAAAGTCTGAAGCTACAGGACTCGATATGTTATGAAATGTCATAGGGTAAATATGATATAAACGTTTGCGCCAGGCTTGATGCTCGATGCATGCTAAAACACGACACTGGCGCCATAGTTTCGTATATTCTTAACCTCTTTAAATGTTACTCCACTCTGCGCGAACTTTAGGGCCGGCAAAACTATTTAAATCATCTAAACTTGGGCGGTAGATACCAGCGTTTAGTGAAACAAAGGCCGGTTACCTAAATATAAGAAGGTGCACCCTTGCGCAAGCTACCGTGTTTAATACGCAGACTGGCGAGTGCCAGTCTATGAACAGCGGAAGCTGAAAACGGCGATTGGCCCAGGAGGCTATCGGGGCAAGGTAAGTAGGACGAGTAGTAATACTTTCTTTGGACTCGAATAGTACCAGCAGAATTTGTCGTAATTGCGATAAGTCCAGCAATAAAGTTCACCATTGGACGCAGCACATTATAGACGACCATCTGTTTTGCATACACGTAAATTGATTCCAATGCCTCCGGAGTTTCGTGACGACATGCTTTGAAACCTTTATATTTGATTCTTGGCTCCATATTTGGCACTGATAGCTTATGATGGACAGTGTCAAGTTAGCACTAACGCTTGAATGCTACTCAGAACATCACTAGAACGTCAATACGGAAACCACCTGTTTTAAACGCCGCGATCCTGAGCTTTGCGACTGTGTCGTGGACGAAGTGACGTAGAGTGCTCAGCAATTCAAACGTGATAATTGGTTCACATGATGGCCGGTGCTTTTGGCGCAACCAGTGAGCGCTGGGTGATCGATGGGGCAAGTGCATTTACAATGCGTGAGAAATTCCCTCGCTTGCATTTTGTACATACCACATTGCATGAGGTCGGTACCCCCAGCGCCCACATGTGGAACAAAAGGCGCTGGACGTCACGCGAGCCCAATATCGTGCTTGACACGCTGAGAATTATAACTAACTGGCTTTTGTACACAACAGGGTACATTGAGCAGTTTGAGAGAGAGAGAGCTTATCTTAAAGAAGATGGAGATGTTAGCCCTGCTATCAAGTGAGGTCATGGAAATGACATGAACACGATGCGAAAATAAATAAAAATAATAATAATAAACTAGGACTAAACAAATAAATCAAGCCAGCACGAGAAACACCAAAACTGCTTATAAGTCCTGTATGGTGTAAGTAGCAGCAGGGCCTCTGTGACCCGTATTGCGAATCGACTTCTGGCTCTGTGTTTGGGCATGTATAGCGCCACATACTGGGTTTGCTTTATTGACCGCAAAATTATTTGCACCCGAGCTATCAATTGAATTGTTGTCTCGAGCTTTGCGAATAAGCTGGAAAGTACGCAGACAACCAGCAAGTCCACGTTGGAAACGTATGCGTCAATTCTGTGCCTACAGTGCCTGATACTTCACTGAAAAGACTCCCTTTATCTTGTGATGTTTTTATCGGGGTCCTGCACCGTTGGACATGAATAACGCGAGCAGACGCAGCTCTGCTTCAGATTATTTGAGACAGTATTGACTGAGCCGCTCATTTGACCCGCCCAACCATGCGTGCCATGTGATGGATTAATTGTGAAGTTCCGGTTCTTGCCTGTGAAGATGAAAAAAAAAATCTTCTCCCGTTATATATTGACTGTTTTTAATGCTCGCTATTTATGCATACTGCAAAAGATTAGAGGAAGTGCCATGTACTGTCGTTTGACAACACGTGCTGTCAGTTGTGGATGTGTCGACGAAAAGCGTAGACAGCAGTTGTCGGTTGAAGTGTCTCGGTCGCCAAATAGGCTGCAGATTGCAAAATGATCGGCACGTACATCAACCTCAGCCGGCCGATTTAGACACGCACTTGAACATAGTGTTAGAAGCACACAGGGCGTTTCAGCGAACACTATAATTTTTTATATAAGCTGCAAGCAAGAAAGCTGCAAGAAAGCTGCAAGCCTAGATCTTGCAGCTTTCTTAGCCCATCTGTGTATGAACAAACTATCAGCGGAGTAGTTTGTTTTATTCTAAAGCGATTCCTTCTTTGCTTCTTTGTTTGACTTTTCCACTGCCGCTACTGCTGTCACTGTCGTGCACGCCACCTCGGGAGGTGATTCAAAGCATGCATATACATTGCAGGAGGGCGGCAGTGAGGATTGACGGCGCAAGGAACTCGTTTGGACCTTTCCATCGCGTCGTAAGTGCACTATGCCCTCTGAAACTCCCTGGGCGTCGCCACAATACCTCCTTGACAGCTGTAATTATCCGTGAACCCTTGCAAAATCATTGCAGTAACTGCATCGCTTACCTTTATACTAAAGCGCAACCGACAGAAGTTGACACGAAGGTATATTCGCTCCTTCTCAACAAAATCTGGTCGTCTGCTTAGTTCTCAGTTAACAACCGCGAACATCGCACATGAATATTCGATCAAGAAGAACAGACACGCATGTGGCTTTTTTTTTTTGCGACGCACATTTCACTGCGTTACGTAAAATGCACCCGGCACCGTAGCAGCCACCGCGAAGAAAACAGCGCCCGTAGTGCTTTCTGCGCTAGCGCAGTGCTCCTTCAACTGTTTTTCGCACCTTGTGAAGCTCTAGGCGACATGCAATGTCTAACCAAGAACAGGCAGGCTCAATATTCTCTAATTTCACCCTCTCGTCCGTGTAGCAAGCATTCAAACAGCTTCAGCAAAATTATCAGTTTCAAGGCGAAGGTATCCGCTTGAGCGACGCAAGCGCCGGCACTGCCATCTCTTGTGTACTTCACTCCTTACTCGCAACGCGAGAGGAAACTTCAAGGCGCCGCCTTGCGTACATTTCTTTTTATAAATTAAAAAGCCACCGTTGTCATACGCTTTGATGACGCGAACAGTCATTAATATTGATTACGATACAAACGCAGTAGTGAAACGTGCAAAAAGTCGCAGACAGTTTGCTACTTTCAACCAATATTATTTGAAATAAACATGTTTTTAATAAAAATGATGGTTCAAAACACAAATGCCAGCACCATCCGAGAGCGATGCAAATGCTATGAGTACGCGCTGTGAACAAAAGATTTTCATGGCCCCAAATGACAGGGAAAATGCGGCGATACGCATGCCTCTCGACTGCCATTGCATATGGCTGCTCATTACCATAATTCGCGCGGCTCGTCGCACCACAAATTATGGCGGAAGATCTCTGCAATGGTGGCCCAGCGCAACGTCACGCAACGTCAAATTGACGTTTACGAAACAGCCCTTCCTGTGACGCTCTTCACGGGATATTCCTTCAGCCAATTAGCAATCTGACATGCAGGCTATCTTGGAACGCCACCACACATTCTTGAAATTGCAGATGCATTGCACGGGCTTCTGCACGCTACTGTCCACTTTCTTTTTAAAGCGCTAAAGTCACAATATAGGTGCCAAGGACCACAAAAAAGTATTAGTCGATAAAATTTGCAGCTCCACGTCGCGTTTCGTCGTTCTGATGAAAACGCAAAATCGCATTTTGCAAACCTTCCGTTTCCCGGCACAAATTTCAAAACACGTGACCTCTGGACAGCCACTGAGACAGCCAAGATGGCGGATAATAGCGGCCATGCAGCCGCCATGCGTGTGCAGAATAGAGCCTCAGAATAGAGCCTATAATTTGTGGTGCGACGAGCCGCACAAATTATGGTAATGAGCGGCCATATGCAATGACAGTCGAAAGGCTTGCGTATCACCGCATTTTCCTTGTCATTTCAGGCCATGAAAAGCGTTTGTTCACAACGCGTGCTCATAGCATTTGTATCGCTCTCGGGTGGTGCTGGCATTTCTGTTTTGAACCATCATATTTATTAAAAACAGGTTTATTTGAAATAATGTTCGTTGAAACTAGCAAACTTAGTGCGACTTTTTGCACTTTTCGCTACTGCGTTTGTATTGTAATCAATATTAATGTCTTTTCGCGTCATCAAAGGCTATGACAACGGCGACATTTTAATTTATAACAATAAATGCACGCAAGGTGGCGTCTTGAAGTTTCCTCTCGCGGGGCGAGTAAGCAGCGAAGTGAACAAGAGATGGCAGTGCCGGCGCTTGCGTCGCGCAAGCGGATACCTGTGGCGCGCGCAACGCTATCGATGATATTCGGCCGCGCTTCTCAGCCAGACGAGTCGGGCTGAGTCACTTGCGTTTCACGAGATAGCGATAACGCTGCCAAGAGCGTGCGCTCATCATCACGGGTAGGTCGTGATGACTCATTCCGTTTCCAGACGACAGGCATCCTAGCTAATCAAGCAGATGATGCGCATGCAGACGACGGAAGCGAGAAACGATTTTGATGGAATAATCATACTCTTTGAGCTAGCTGCTTTATTTTTACTGGGGAGGAAAACTGCTTTCCTTTATCAAGAACGCTAGGGTGAATGCCTACCTTACAGTTTCTTAGGCGAAACGTCAAATTTGCGTCACGTTACGAAAGCAAAACGGGGCCATCGACGCCATTTTGTAAGCGTCACGCCTACGTCACGCCTTGACGAAAATGGCGGAATGTCCAGAATAGAGCCTCAGGAAGGCTGCACAGTTTCGTATTCATAAAATGCGTCCATTGGGGACGTATTGGATGCATCATTTTCAACAACTAGTGTTCTGCTCCACGAGATGCAGTCGCGCTTCAATCGCACCACCACAATTGATGTCGCTGCTCATTGGCTTGGAACAGCATTTCAACCTCACCTTCGCGACCATGTGAATTGACCTTGGTTACACGGTTACACCACCACCGCCCGTACTTCGGCCGGCCGCATGCTGCTGACTGCACTGTCATTAGACAGTTTCAGTTGGGTGTCCGCAACCACCCATGTACGCAGCGCAGCGCTCGAGGTCGTGCGTACGTAGCGAAGCGCGGGCACTCAAAACGGCAATAGTTGGCCGGACGCAAAGTTGAGGAGTGCATTGCTGACTTGCACGTAGTGTGCTAGTCAGGGCCGCCATAAGCCAGCTTCTGAAACTGTGCAGCCAATATGAGCCACCACGAAGTCAAACCACAAGCAAGTCAAGCCACAATTGCCTATCTGGCACAAAAATCTCGCAGAGTCACGCGTTTCGAGAATGGCAATGTAATCCGGGCACTCCGGGTGCGACTGTTGTCACAACAAATCCGCGCAAGGGCGCGGCCTCACCTCGATGACGTATCACCATTTTCTTTTTTTCCCCTTCCTCTCTGTTTGGCGGCGTTAGAATGGAGAACACGCTGGGCTGGTGGTGACTAGGCACAACTGTGGCTGCTGTTAAGGGATCGATGGTGTTCCTAAATAAACGCATCACTGTTTGATGATCCAAATGTAATCTCACTATCAGGGAGGGAGCCGTCTACCTGACTGGAGCAGTATTTTTTTATTTGGGGTGATGCTACGCTGCGCTCCGCAACACCCCAACGACCGCCGCTTCGCGTCGGTGCCCGGCACCGCGGCTTCCGCCGCGGCACCGGCAAAAAAGAGAGACAAAAAAAGAAGAAAATGGTGATACCACGCAAAAATCTTTATTTGCCAAGGCGGGAATGGAACCCGCGTACCCCCGGTTTCAAAGCGAGCATCGTAACAACTAGGCCACACAGCCACACTTCCAGCGTATGCATTCGTGCGTTTAACCATATGATTGCGTTCGAGCGTCGTTACGTCATCGAGGTGAGGCCCCGCCCCTGCGCAGACTTATTGTGAAAACAGTCGCACCCATGCAATTCAGGCCGGAGCCACATCGAAAACCGCGCTCTCAAGGACACATGAGAGCGTCCCGCAGAGCCCGCAGCAGAGGCTACACAGCTTTTGAAAAAACTGTGGGCGCACGCAAGAGATCCTGCGTGCTCCTGCGTATACTGCGTACGTGACGTGCACTGTCGCCTCCGCGGGTTTCCTGCTTACACAGAGCTGTTGCGGACGCCCAACAAAAATGTCTATTGCTTAAGCACCTGTAGCACCTGCTGCGTTCGAGGCGAGTTTTTCACCCTCGCCAGAAACCGCCGTGGTTCCTGCGCGCGCCAGTTTTGCATTTTGTAGCGTTAGCTACACTGGCCTAGCCAAGCCCGTTTCGCGCGGCACATGAAGAGCCGTGCTGCGCATGCGCAAGGGTCAGTGATGTCACACGGCTTGCGCACCGGAGCCACCGGAGCCGGCACCTCTCGCGCACTCCGCCGCGCACGACTCACCGCCGCCAGTCTGCGCATTCCAAAGGAGTGACGTCGTAGCCATGGTAGACGCACTGGCGCCGGCGCGCGTTCGCTGTGCAGTCGTCGTCTGACATTGCGCTGGAGCCGCTGCGCTTCTGACTGGCGTTTGCCAGTGTGGTATAGCCATGGAGAAGGAGAGCGCAAATGCTGCTCAACAGCGCAGAAGAACGGAGAAGCTTGACTCATCGGATCCCGAAGTAGTTGCCTGGCAATTAGCGGTTGAGCGTAGGAGACAACCAGGAAAGCTAAGAATAATCAGCTGAACCTTTGCTAACGCTACGTATATCCTGGCATAGCCGAGCTAAGCCACTGCAACTTTTTTCCTATGCCCTTAAGAGGAAGCTTTAGCTAGGGGCCTCTTATCGAAATACATGGGAAAAGAGAAATTGTTTTTCTCGACAAACACTGCACCAAATTTGATGAGGTTTGTTGCATTTGAAAAATATTAAATCTAGTCGCTGTTGTATACAATTTTTTTTGTTGAGGCCATCAATTTTTTAAATTGTAATTGACTAAAATCACAAATTTTCAGAAAACGAAACTATATAGGTTACAACTCTAACTCAGCCATGAAATATTTTATCCCAATTCTGTATATTTCATCTAACAGTACATATAAAGCGGACAAAATTGTATGTTATACATGGCTTTCAAACACACCACTAATTTGGGAGTAGCACTTTTGCAAAACCCCCGTAAAGAATGTAGCAAAGTCAGCTAAGATATAGGTTCACATCTCAAATTTGTCCGCTTTGAATGCGCTAATGGATGCAGTTTCCGGAACTGCGATATCCATTCTAGCTGCAGAGCTACAAATTTGTGAACATTGTGGTTCCAGTTTTTTAATTTACCAATTTTTCAAAAATTGAATAAAACCATTGAGGCCCTATATGGAAATTACGCTTCCAAGTCACCAGAAGTTAACTTTCTCTCTCAAATGCAACAAATTTTATTAAAATCTGCCCAATATTTATCACAGAAAAGTGTTTCTGCGTTTTACATGTATTCGAATAGGCGGCATCGGAGTTGGTCCCGAGCTAAAACTTCCTCTACATACTACCATTAACAACATCTAGGTGGTGTTAATATTCCTAGTAGGTGTGCCGTCACCGCAGCGCTTGAAACTTTATCGCAACTCTGCGAAGCATATACAGATGCCCTATTCAAGGGGACTTCACAGCGGCATTTGGTTTCGATTATGGAAAATACAGGTTTTCCGGCTCAAAGTGATCCAAACGCCAGTCGATTTAGTCCCAGTGCCAGTGACTTTAATCCAAGCAGAACGTCCTTTAATAACCTTCAAATTACGAGGCAAACAATATTCTTTGAAAATGTTTGGAGTTTAAAAGCTTTGTTAAAAAAGAAAAAAAAAAGCAAGATGGAAAAACAAATACTTGGCTTACTACCTTCTTGCGCCGCGTGACGAAGTCAGTGCCTCACGTCGAGACATGACATAGCGCATGAACGACTTTTTGTGCTCGTGTGCCTTCCAATACGCAATACCAGGCGCTTGCTTCGTCAGGGCGCGAGACATTCAGTTTTGCTCGCGTTCGCAGATCCCGTAAAATCTTATCCCTATCATCATAATTATCATCATCATCATCATCATCAGCCTGTATTTTATGTCCACTGCAGGACGAAGGCCTCTCCCTGCGATCTCCAATTAGCCCTGCCTTGCACTAGCGTATTCCAACTTGCGCCTGCAAATTTCCTAACTTCATCATCCCACCTGGTTTTCTGCCATCCTTGACTGCGCTTCCCTTCTCTTGGTATTCATTCTGTAACCCTAATGGTCCATCGGTTATCCATCCTACGCATTACATGGCCTGCCCAGCTCCATTTCTTCCGCTTAATGTCAACTAGAATATCGGCTATCCCCGTTTGTTCTCTGATCCACACCGCTCTCTTCCTGTCTCTTAACATTAGTACTAAGATTTTTCGTTCCATCGCTCTTTGTGCGGCCCTTAACTTGTTCTCGAGCTTCTTTGTTAACCTCCAAGTTTCTGCCCCATATGTTAGCACCGGTAGAATGCAATGATTGTACACTTTTCTTTTCAGCGACAGTGGTAAGCTCCCAGTCAGGATTTGGCAATGCCTGTCGTATGCACTCCAACCCAATTTTATTCTTCTGTAAATTTACTTCTCGTGATCAGGGTCCCCTGTGAGTAATTGACCTTGATAAACGTACTCCTTTACAGACTCTAGGGGCTGACTGGTGATCCTCAATTCTTGTTCCCTTGCAAGGCTTACGAACATCATCTTTGTCTTTTGCATATTAATCTTTAACCCCAATTTTACCCCTTTTCGGTCAAGGTCCTCAATCATTTGTTGTAATTCGTCCCCATTGTTGCTGAATAGGACACTGTCATCTCCAAACCGAAGGTTGCTGAGATATTCGCCGTTGATCCTCACTCCTAAGCTGAATGGCTTAAGTCTAATGGCTTGAATACTTCTAAGCATGCAGTGAATTGAATTGGAGAGATTGTGTCCCCTTGCCTGACCCCTTTCTTGATAGGTAACTGTCTACTTTTCTTTTCTTTCCTTTTCAACTTTTTTTCTTTTCTACTTTTCTTTCTACCCCACCGTTTTTATTACTGAACCACGCGTGAACCGGCAACAGAAGCTGCCGAAACGAAAACAGAAATAGAGCTTAGCGCTGGAATGATGTATGAACACGGCAGTCATGACTTAACGCAATCCTCCCAGAGCCTACATTGCCTAAAGAAAGACAGCCTTTGAGATAGCCTACATATCTTTGTAGCAGCAATGAGCATTGGGTTTTCATAAACCGGCGTTCCCGAATTTTGTCAGTGTTGACGTGGTCTTCGGGACGGGGAAGTCCTTAAGACAAAAATAGGTCAAGTATAGCCATGTAGCCAACTCTGAATTTTCGACACCAAGCCACATAAAAAGTAGCCCAATTTGGCTATTACTAGCCCAATCTGGCAACCCTGGCGGGAATTCCAGTAATGCGCCAGAGTCAACAGCGCAAACGCACATTCATACAAATACGCGCATACAAATACGCGCTTTCAGCGACATGAATTCCAATATTTATTAACCAATTTTGTAACATAATGGTTGTGCTTAACAGTTTCGGCGGTTTGCAAGTGTATGAAAGTTTTCTGCTTTGCTTCTTTGAGGAACTATTTTCTTTATCGAGGTAACGCAGTACACCGTCCAGCCGCGTACTGAACGCTCGGAAATGGTGAAAATTCAAGCGTCGCAAACGTCGCGCCCTGCGTGCGCGCACAGTTTTCTTCATTTGGATTTTTCAGATGAAATATGTAATACGTGAAGCAACCGGTGCGAAGGGAACTTACACAATTGTCACTGTTTGGGCATCTTGACAAACCGTAGACGGCATGTCGTCCCATTATTTAAACATTTGTACCTTTGCTTCTGCGCTACGATTTGTCACCGGCAAAGCATAGCAGCGCAGATTGTTCTTGGTGGCTAAGCAGCTTCCCAGCACATTGGCCAGCACCTCGTCTGTGTTACAGAACAGACCTTGGCCTTCATGCAAAGTAAGAACACTACTTCGCAGATGTCGGGCAAACTTTTTGTTCATTCTATTTTGCGCTGAGGGCTAACAACCAAACGAAACACACTATTAAAAAAAACATGTTCATCACTTTCTCTGCCATCTTGCTCATATTTAACATGGAGGCAATGCCGTTTTCTAACACACAGCCTGGGTACTGGCCCCTTACAATAGACGCCGATTAATCCAGGATGTGTCCGATCATCGGTCATTGGTCACTGCTTGTAGGGACGTTTGTCTTGTGCTCGCACTGTTAGTATGAAAAGTGTGTGAAAGATAAGTGCGTCAACTTTTCTGTGAAAGAAATACACGTTAACGAGAAAAAATACCGTTATTTTATTGACGTCTCGGCCGGTAGCCCGGCCTTCATCGGAATGAACGGGAATACAGAAGACGTTCGGTACCAAAGTGTCGGAAAGGAAAAAGGCACGTGGAAAGGACATTTGGCTCCAAATAAAATATAAGGGGACAATCTAAAGAGAAAAAATAAACAACACATTTTTTTCAAAATAGGGGCTAACTCATGGACAGAGCACATACATTGATGGCTGCGATCAGTCACGGGCGAGCAAACGTGTATATATATATATATATATATATATATATATATATATATATATATATATATATATATATATATATATATATATATCATCAGCCCATACTTATGTACACCGCAGGACGAAGGCCTCTCCCTGCGATCTCCAGTTACCCCTGTCTTGCACTAGCCTATTCCAACTTGCGCCTACAAAATTCCTGACTTCATCAACCTTTCTGCCGTCGAGGACGGCAGAAAACATCTAGTTTTTTGCCGTCGTCGACTGCACTTCCCCTCTCTTGGTATTCATTCTGGAACTCTAATCGTCCACCGGTTATCATTACGTGGCCTGCCCAGCTCCATTTTTTCCTCTTAATGCCAACTAGAATATCGGCTATTGCCGATATATATATATATATATATATATATATATATATATATATATATATATATATCACCCGTTATCTCCGGTCTGCCGCAAGGCACTGTCCTAGGACCACTACTCTTCTTAATATACATTAACGACTTACCGAAAGGCTGTTCTTCGAACATTCGTTTGTTCGCTGATGATCGCGTAATATATCGTCCTATTACTAATGACGCTGATTCTCGTTCACTCCAGTCCGACCTTAATATCATTGAAACATGGTGTAATAACTGGCTAATGTCTCTCAACGTCAAGAAAACGTCACTACTTACTTTCCACCGTCGCCAATCATTTATTTCAGCTAAATACGTTATCGCTGGTGCTGAAATATGCGCCGTCACTTCTTATAAGTACCTAGGTGTTAACCTATCCAGTAACCTCGGTTGGTCTTCACATATTTGCAACATTAGCAATGATGCCAATCGTGTTCTATGTTTCCTGCGCCGTAATCTTCGTCTTGTTCCCCCTTCAGTAAAACTACTATAACATTTGTTCGACCCAAATTTGAATACGCATGCTCAGTGTGGGACCCATAGCAATCTAACCTGGCAACAGCACTAGAATCTATACAGAATCGCGCAGCAAGGTTCATTCACTCCGACTCCTCTTACCACACTAGCGTCACTAAACTTGTCATCTCTGAACCTTCCAACCCACGAGCACCACCGCAAAACAGCAAGGCTATGGCTCTTTTACAAGTTTTATCACTCGTTGCCTCAACAGACCGACATCATACCTGCGCATCGAACTTCATCCCGTCATAGCCATTCAAAGGCTGTTTATCCCCCCCCCCCCCCCCCCCAGCTCGCATCGCCGCTCATCTTAACGCTTTCTTCGTACAGACAGCGAAAGACTGGCATCATCTACCTGCCGAAGCGGTGAACCAATCCAATAATTCATCGTTCAAGGCATTCATCGAAAATGTAACCTACTAGCTATGCCCACCCCTCATGTAAAACCCCGAAAGGGGTATTTGAGGTACTAATAATATATATATATATATATATATATATATATATATATATACAGGGTGTTTTACCTAGAGATGGGAAATTGCATGAAATTTTAAGGGCGTAGAATGGGTTTCGTTCACGGTTGTTTCAGAAAATCAGGAAAAATTGAAACAATGACGATGGCGCACAGAGTTATGAAAAGCCCCGCACATTTATCTCTTTAACACTAAGAGGAATTTAATTTTTACATTATTCCTTCACACAACTTTCAGCAGAGCTTCCAGGTTCAAAATCTAGGCATGATTTCACGTCAAGGCATTGATTTCACATGAAAGCGTCAAGACCGAGATTTGTATCAATCTCTGTCCGATTCATTACCGCGTGACGCGTCAACGTATCGGTTCGAGTACACAAGTTTTTGCACGCGATCCCCTGCTAACCTGTTGCGTAGCGTGGTGTGCACATTTCGAAACTCGGACCAGTTTCTGTCACATGTCGCAGACGAAGGAGGAATCTGCAGTATGTGACAGGCGAGGGGGCTTAAGGGTTGCAAGGAAAGTCGTTGCAACCACGTGTATGGATTCAGGTGCTTCGCAGACTTCCAAACTCATTCTTTTGACCAAATTCCCTTGCAAAAGCCTTTTAAAAAGAAAGTTCCGAGGGGAAGCTCTGTTTTTTTTCCACTTTTATCCTGCTTGAAAAAAAAATGAAAATAAAACCTGTTTTTTCCCCACATTTTCAATGTTTTTTTGTTTTTTTTAACCACCTCTAGTTTCACTAAACTTCCACCATAGGCGTATCTACTGCATGGACAGGGGGAGCACTTGCACCTCCACTCTCAGAAGGGGTGGGGGCAAGTCACATAACTTGAACCATAGTCGTATATACAGGAAAGGCAGGAGGGGCAAGCCATTCGGTGGACGCTTCTTGCCGAATCTGACAGTGTCATCTGTCCTTATACGTCAGAGCGCGAATGTGCATGATAGCAGCACATTCGAGTCCGCGAGCTTTAACATAACAATCAGCTAGCGCAAGACAGGGGTAGCTGCAGATCGCACGGAGAGGCCTTCGGCCTGCTGTGAAGATAAATATAGGCTGATGATGAAGCTTAACTCGAGTTTTAACATGAAGTCCAGGGACTGTGTGTGTGCCTCCTTCTAGTCCTGCGTCTTGGTTGTCGCTGGTCCATTTTTCGCTTAGAACATGATCGACTAGCCATTTCCCGTCAATTCAACGACGGACGAATCTTTTGCCCCTGTGGTTCTGCTTCGCCGCATAGTAGCCGAACAATACCGCCCCAGGAAAAAAAGTTCTGCCTGCGGAATAAAACAAAAATGGACAGGCATATAGAGGGAAACCGAGGGTACATACCACTAGAGTGAAATTAGCGAATGGTTTCTCGCGGCGCTGTAGTCAGCATTATAAATATCCCCCATGCATTTCAAACGGGCCTACAGAAGTGTCACTGGAAAAAATACAGCTTGCGCAATCAAACTAGACGCGACGTATAGCGTGAGACTGTTGTCTGGATTATGTACCTAAAGTTCAATTTGTGAAAAAGGAGGCAATGCTCAGCAATCGATTCTTAAAAAAATGCTTCCCATAGTTACACCGACCGCAACTCCCCAGAGTCGGCTTCGCTGCAGTAGTCGAAGTGCCGGATGCCTGGCCTTGCGTAAAAGTAAAATCAAAACAACGAAGACTGCTGGTGCTACCCGTTTCCACAGGGCGCAGCTGCCGCCACGGTTGTCACAGCTGGCACCTTCGTGGGAAGCCACGAAGCTGTTCGGTTCCACACGCGCACGAGAGTGGCTTACATTAATGTTCCTTGCGCCCACTGGATCAACGCGCGCATTCCATGTCGGTCTGCCAGTAGGAACTCTGGCAGAAGGTTCAGTGGGGTCGGACGGTATCGACACCACAGTATCCCGCACGACTTGTTTCGACGGCTCCAATCTCTTCCATTGCGAGTGTGCATGTATTTGGCCCACATTGTTCCTTACAACCGTTTTGTGAACGCTCGCGTTCCATTTTGGACTTCATGTAGGAAAAACTTTAAAAGAAGGTTGACTGGACGAGTCGCACGGTACGGTAATCACAAAGTCCTGCTCGGTTTTACCAATAATCTTTCGGCGATTTTCCAATGTGGCAACGGTCGTCGAAGTTACCGCTCCGGCTGAGGTTCCACGCATATCTAGCTCGACAGAAGAACGAGCAGGCTGTGCAGCATGTCTGGTTTCTGGGGTCGGTTGCTGAAACGTGGACTTGGCACGCTTAGCACTTGGAGCGCCGAGTGAAAACACGCCTTGCTCTCCAGAAATAGCCGGGCTGATCTTAGCGGTTACGATGCAGCTCGAAGGAGCACTGGCCACATGAGCCACATGAGTGCGCCACTCCGGCAGAGTGACAGTCGATTTCCATGTGATAGTTCCACACAGGCTCCACGCTTCCTCGCGATCGAACTCAAGAATTTTCACGGCTTCTTCCGCCGCCGTTGTTAGCGTAAACACGCAAAAAGGCCAGATCAAAACCTCCTTGTGCTTCGGATACACTGAGTAGATGCTAATGTCTTTCATTAGAGAGGCAGGAATGCCTCTCAGCTTCAGGAGATGCACACCACGGCCAAAGTTTGACGTTTGCCGCGGACACACACTGGCAGACAGGAATTGAACGAACTGCGCTTCATTCTTTGTGTGAACAAATGTGTCGACCCCTCGAAACACCTCAGGCACATCGAAGTCGGGCAACAGATTGAACGCCTCGATGAGGAAATACAGGAGGCTTTTGAACGGGAAAGAATGCCAACTTTCCTTCGTAGGCATCGCGGCACGGCAGTGTTGGTTGAAATAACGGCAAATATTTGGCTTTTCCAGCGTATAGCACATAATGGCCACGAAATTCTCTTTCTTCATCACATTCCATCGATGCGAAGGGTTCTGTTTAAACCTCACCTCGTGCAAGGCATCAGCTTCTTTCCACGCCGCTCGGTAAGCCGCTCCTGCTGCACGTTCGAAGCTCAGGACCTCTTTCGCTTGGTCGTAATCGAGTCTGCATGCCTCTTCGAAGTAGTACCGCAGTCCTTCATGCTTCGGTGAGTCGCTGTAGTGACCCATGACAAACGCCCTATGGCACTCGCACGCGAACACATCAACCAAACCGCGCGTCGCCCTCAGGCACGGTGCCCGCAAGTGTCTATAGTTTCGTTATCAGCGCGCGCCGCGTTGCGGCGGCTCTGACCCCCACATATGTTCCCTCGGCCTCTCCATTTCTCTCCACGTGTTTCTCTCTCCTCCTCCCACGGCGACAGTCGATCCGCATGCCTTTCTGATTGTGTCAGACGCCAGCCGTGGATATTAGTCGTCCTGCCCGCGATGCGATAGCTGCGATATGGTACGCAAGAGCAGTATTTACCTGGGCTAGTTCGTTCATAGATAAGACGAAGTTTGAACAGCTCAACCGAAAAACAAAGGACTAAAGAATAAAGAAGCGTCATTGTCTGTCTTCCTTAGTCCTTTGTTTTTAAGTTCAGCTGTTCAAAACTCGTTTTTGGTATGCAAGCTACGCTTCACGTTCAGAAGCTTGGCACACCGCTTCTTTACTACACTGTAACAAGTATAGTGCTTCCTTACGCGCAGCGCTACGTACAAATTACAGCATTAGGGCTGTATTCCGAAAAAAAAAAGAAAACATCGCTGGCTCGCTGCATCGTATTTGCGCGTCACGGAAGCTGTCGGGAGAAAGAAGGGGATAAAAAGAATGAGTGAAGGGTGAGAGCATGGAGGAAGGAATACACTAGGAGGGAGCGTCACCTGACACTCTTGCAGCCTAGTCGTAAAATACATATTGTAGAGGGTACGGAGGGCCGGCGTCCGAGGAGGTTGGCTTGCCGAGGCTAGCGGAATCATGTGACGCCCCCTCCTAGTTTTCTTCCCCTTCCTACATGGCTGAGAGTAAGTAGAGTGTACTAGAATACAAGCGCGCGTCGTCTGCTACTGAGTGTGTTATTGCGCGCCTTTTGTGTATAAAATAATTGGTTTTCACAGTGAAATCTGCAAGAAAATGATTCACTTATGTTGAGATAGTGCATAAAAGTGCGACGTTTCTTGCTGCGTTGAGTAAATTTCAAAAGCGGTCATTTGTATCATCTGTTAACACGCGATGAGGGCACGGTGCGCTGCGCTCGCAGTCACGATTGTTCTCCGAGTTGCTGTAATTTCCTGATACCTTTAAGGCGCGAAGTGAGGACTGCGGGTGATATTCGTAAATACCAAGCTCGTGAGACTCCGGGACAGAGTGAAAGTGAGAAAGTGAGTGAAAGTGTTCCTGCACAGAAGAAAACAAGCAGGATGGGCACCACTTGTTTGGCGTCGAATTGTAAGTTCGGCTACAAACATGCAAGCCACGGGCCAATATATCATTGATTTCGATGCTCTGAGAACCTGAACTTTCCGAGAGCCGTGAGCTTTCCCTTCACCGTGCTGACAAAATGCTTCAACCGCAGTGCCAGCGCCACTTCATGGAGCATATCATCCAGCGTATGACCGGCAGGACGATTGCGCAGATTGCGATTGCGTATGTGCGGCTAATGAGTGACAGTGTTCCTTCGATGCTACCTGATGCGGCGGCTTACATATTGAAGAAAATCCCTAGAAAAAGAACAAGCAAGGCTCCGACGGGATCCGACGAGACAGCGTGCCAAACTGACACGCGTACACTTCAATCAAATAGGTTGCGAATTAAAATGTCGCGTGTTCTACAGGTAGACAAGTGAAGAAATGAACCTGCTCAAACAAGGCCGACGAAACGATTCTGTGTGTGAAAATTCACCTTGAAGTGAGGCCGCAGTTTACAACAAAATGACTGGCAGATGCCCTCCCGCTGGCATTTTGGTTTTCCTTTCGCCACCTCAAGCATTCATGAGTCATCTGTTGCAAGCAGCATAAAATCTAAATTACGAACAGCATCATCAAGCTAATATACTGCTCGCCTGCACTTTCTTGTGACGACCAAGAACTTGGCTCCTGAGCGTACTCATGAAAAGAAAAAGCAGCTTACGCTGCACTACATGTATTGTGAGAGCTGTGATGCAGCACATGTTTCATTTAAAGCTATAGTTGCAGTATTCTCTGGCGTTTCTCCGTGTTACGCAGCGACAAGGACAACACTGAAGAGCGGTGGGACGCAGCTCTACGCAGTCTCACATTAGATGAACAGCTATGGGCAGTCCAACGGGCCCGCGAAGCGGCCGATAGGCTAGGCCTTTCGGTCCCAACGTGGGAGTAGCCCGCTTCGGGCTTGGAAACTAGCGCGACCCAATGGACCATAATAAAGTTTTTCCATCCATCCATCTATAGCTGCAGTAAAAGCGTTGTGCTGCTGGGTAGCGTGTGTTCCCAGAAATTACTGATATAATTATTGCATTCAAGTATACTTATATGTCACCAGCACGAGTCTAAAACTATTATTTTTCATACTACAAGCTACTCCTCTCATCATACGTCATCGAACAAAGTAAGATGTTTTTTTTTAATCAAGAATATGCAAGTTTATTTTTATTGTCAAGAAATTTGTTAAATTATTATGCAAGTGTGTCTCCTTTATAATAGCCCCAATACAGGCAATTACAGGATTATTCTTTTGCGAATTTCAATATTTATGTCATTATATTTTACATCCCTTCAAGCCAAATCATTTCTCTGGCGCATTCCGTGGTACAAGAATTCACCCTGTGCGAATTGCCGTTCGCATATAGCCCCTACATACCATATATCTGTTCCGAAAGTAAACCATCGCATTTCTTGCTTTAGAAGAACTGACAGAAGGGGATGCAGTATATTCAGGAGTGCTAATTCAGGAGTACTTGGCAGACCAACATGAGTGGTTTCCTTCAGATATATTGAAGTGAAAGCACCACTACATGGTTCATTATGCAAGCATGCTGCTCCATTTTGGGCCATTAGTGAATGTTGAATTAGTGAATTCAAGAACTGCCTACGGTTGGCCCAAATCTTCAAAGCCATCTTCAAGACACTAGCTGAAGAACACCAGCTACTGCAGACATTTATGTACTCTGAATATTTTGGATCCGATATTTCTTTCAACTCCTGCATTCCATTTTGTGCTGCGGACTACAGTGCATGGATGCAAGAATTTCTTGCCCATCTAGATTTGTTGCCAGCATATTCTCTTATAATCCAGGCAGTTCTATGTAGGCATATTCTGTGTCTACATAGAAAGTAGGCGCAGAATATGCAGTCAAAGATGTGGTGCCATATCTCTCAGATGGCAGCATTGTTTTGGCGAAATCAATGTCATAAGTGTGCAGAACAAAACAATTTTCTTTGTCATGAAACAATTTCATGCCAGCTTTTTGTTCCACCTCCACTGCTATAGCGTATGCGAGACATATAAGTACAATGAGTTAGACATTGATTACCTTGCTGACTTTTATCCCCGCCTCTTTATGAAACCCTCACCAAGAAAGTCGTCGTGCTCAGGCACAAGGTGCCTTTCCGACATGGAGAGTGTGCAACACAAATTGATTGTGGCTCTGCCAAACAGACGCAGCGAGGATGCGAAAAGTGATGGCCAAACTTGTGGACGTTGCATGGTGTCGAGTGTTGCAGCCACTTCACTTTTCTGACAGAACAGGATCCCTTGGAGGTCGTCAAACCAGTACAAGCCCGGAAGTTGATCATTTACTTCACGGAAAAAGGCGTCTTTTGTCTCTTGCAAGGTCATGAATGATAAATTTTAAGAACCTGCTGGTCTACATCGAACTATGTGACATCATCGTACTACGTCTACATCGAACTATGCCTCTTTTGAACACTGCGCACATCTCTTGATAAAAAAAGCGTCCAACATCAATGTCCCGACGCAAGATGGTCCGTTTGATAATGGATCATGTGCAAAAGGTTTGCCCAAGGCAACTACGGAAACACCTTGTCATTATTACAAAAAAAAGTTGTGAACACCTATCCTGATTCCTTCAAGGACATTTTCGAAGGTGCCTTATACCTCTGTCGCACGAGCACGCAAAAGAACTTTTACGTAAGCGGGCTTTTACCAAGTTGAAATACTTTTTAATGAAGACGTGTTGCGCAGCAGACACACGGCACGGATGATTTATTTTAATGTTTCCTTCTGGACACACTACCGAAAGTGTGGTGCTAGCGCACGAAACAAAATCGGCCAAAATAGACAGTGATGTAGCGCGAAATGTAAAGTGACAACTTATTGTATTACACGTTTTTAAAATAAATTTAACAACTCCAGATCAAGAAACGTTAACTTAAAGATTATTTATGTAAGCATCAATACGTGACATCCCCGACCCGTTCAACATGCTTAATTCTTTATTCAAACAAAACTCGCAGCGCCATTGGCATTATTGCGAGGGGCATAATACAGAACAAAACAAATCAACAGAGTTTTGGCTCACAACCTCAGCCGGTAACAAATTCCACTCGGATATGGTCCTCGGAAAGAAAGAAAACTTAAAAAGGTTAGTCCTGGGGGCATACTCCCGAACTTTGAACACATGGTCTGTTCGGGTGGATAAGTCATATGGAGGACGCAGATATGACGAGGCCTTGATTCCAGTTTGATTATTATATATAGTGTAAAAAAGCTTGAGACAAAGATTCTTGCGGCGTTCGCTTAGAGGAGTCCATCCTAGATTTCTATTTCATTCCGTTGCACTATCAAACCGATTGTACCGCCCCAGGACATACCTTGCAGCACTAGACTGTATGCGTTCCAACGCTTTCATTCGTACAGAGTGGGCATAGGCCCACGGGCTTACGAGAGCATAGAAGAAAATTAACATTACTGGGTTCACTATACCTTCTGGGAGACATAAATTCATTTTTATGATGAATCTAGGCGACAGAAGAATATGCACTTGCTTATTTTTTTTAATATACAATATTTTCTGGCACCCACTGTTTTCGAGGCTACTCCTTTTAGATCGTAAAAGAGATCGAGAAACTCCGCTTCCAGAAAAGACCGTTTCTGAAAAAGAGATGCCTTCCTTTCGTATGTCTGCGGGCTAAACTCCCTTTCGGGAGAAGTCTTTTTGCTCAAAAGACTTTCGAGTGCCCTTGTGACAGGGGTGTTAATCAGGAGCGGCTACGAATCTCTGCTCAACCAGCTAGCATGCCGTCTGGACAACGTAAAAAGGAAGGACAGTCATTCTTGTGACAAGCCTGCCACGCATGATGTTCAAGAGAGGCAAAGCAATAGATGCAAGTAAAAGGTGATGTCAGCTGCGGATGAAGATACCCTGAAAAGAGAAAAAGCTTCTCTTCAGACAATATTTAAGTCGGGAGTTCCATATGAAGACGACGTGCATGTACTTAAGGGCTCAACACAGACGCGTCAACAGCGAGAGATCAAGGCTGGTACATCGATTCTGGAGCTGAAGCAAAGCTGCCCTTATCTGTACACTCCCCGTAGTCTTCAAGGCCACTTTCAGGCGCTGCCTGATAGAGTGCAATCGACTAATAACGATATCAAGAACGAAAAATCCGGTCGTTTTAACCGATCATCGCTATATCGGGACTGCCGCAAAAGAAGCTGCGGAACATACCTTTGTACCAACGAAACCAAATTTGCCTTTTTGTGATAAAAAAAATTTTGCGTTGTAGAAAGTAGGCTGTGAAAAATAAAACTTTACTTATACCTCTAAATAGCGTTTCAATTGTTAGGCGCGCTGAAAGAGAAATCCGCACTTGCTTTCGCGGAAGTTTCAGGTTCACAAAGGCGGTGTGAATCGCGTCCTGCTGCTGCGCGAACACTGGTGGCTATTATTGAGCGTGCATGAAATCAATGAGCGGACTTGATCGACGACAGTGCACTCAGCGTGAACATCGGGGACGGTGTCAAAAACGGGCCAGTGTCAAAATCTTCGTCACTGCCGCTGCCGTAGTCGCCTCCGTCGCGCAACGCCGCCGTCTGACGCGACAACGATCACCTCGTCGGAGATCTGTTCGCAGAACGAGGCAGCACTATCTGCACTCCATTGAAGCGCCACGTATTTCATCGTCAGTAGCGACGTGCTCCCAGAGTTGGGTAATGTCAGCGGCTTCCACCATGCTGGTTTCATCCATGGGGGGTTTCGCCCTGCTGCAGAAAGCCCGCCTTTTCCGTTGATCAGCATGACTACTGGTTCTAGCCTTCAAGGCTTCATGATCGTGGCTGGCGCTCCCGGTTTTCACAATCGTTGGTTTCATCGACTGCGCGAGCTCGTACTTCCTGTGAGTCTTTGCAAAACTTGCAGCTTCGTCTCAAGCGACACAGCTATGCACTTTGACAGCGCGCCTATACAGCTGCTCCCGCAGGTGCATTTGCGCGCTTGCTGAGGGAGAGCGAGAGATTGTAGAAAGAGAGCGCAGGCGCTGCTCGCTTGTCGCTTTTATTTATTTATTTTTTTACAGCGAAGCTGTCTTTTTCTCTTCTCTCCTTTGCATACTTCTCTGAACGTTCGAGCGACCGCCGGTAGAGTACCGCCGGCGATGCGGACGCGAAGAAGCTAGGGCCATCTTGTGGCACGCTGCGCCAACTTGCGATTCTTTCCGTGGCTTTCGCAATCGGCGCGCGGACAGGGCCACCAGGGCGCGCTGCGCGGTAAAGGCGGCAAATATCAACTCACGTAGGCAGACTTTTCGCCTCGTCTCGGTCAAGGGGAAGTTAGCAACGGAAATTTCATGATTACTCTGCGTGGAAAACGCCGCCCAGCTGGCAAGATTTCTATTGGTATATTCGATATGCGTTGAATAATATTTCGTTATTTACTGTCTTTTTTCTCATAGCCCTAATGCATAAGTTGATACTCTGAAGCCAACTAATTGTTATAGCCGATATATCATTATATGTGGTATTCTTATAAGTCGTCTGCCCTGTATAGACCTCAGTGAGGTGCAGCGACTTCTCAACAACAATAAGGAGACTGCTATTGTGCACTTCTCTGAAAAGTAACGCTGCAACAACGAAACAATCATGACTGCATGGAATTCAGATGTACCAGCATCGAGGCAATTAACTTTGCTTGGAATGTTGCTCCGCATAATATCCCGGTTTTGGGAAGAGCAGGAAGGCCTGCTGCTGAGGAGAGAGGTCAGTCTGTTTGAACGCTGATGGGCATTAATGTGTGGCCAAAAAAGATACGCCTCTAACGTGCATACTGCAGATAGGAAAGCATCACTTCGCTGCTGCCTGCCTTTTCTTACCTTAAAATGCTGATGTCTGGCGTTTCTATGTGCTTTCAGGCTCACCTGACTCTCAACGAATAAGAGAAAGGACCCGACGCGCTCCTTTGTTTCCATGCATCATTGCATCAGGTACGTTTAGCATTCTCTGTGCAAGAAAAATTAACGTTTATTCTTTAAGTAAGAACCTAGAAATTAGTATTAAAATTATCCTGCCCATACACGGTACCTTTTTGCATGGTGCTGATAGCAAGGCCCAATTTCGGCGAATTTCTTGTGCATTGTTGAGCAAAGGAGTACCAGCAGAACGCTGTTCAATTATGGCGATTTCGATATTAAAAAGATTCCTTGCGCAATGCGTGCTTCGTAACTGCGTTATGCAGAAAAGCTTGCCTTGCACAATGCGTGCTTCGTAACTGCGTTATGCAGGTTCCAAAAACATATTTATTTTAGAAAGTACGATTTAGAACAGTGAAACGAATAGGCTTAAATGGGAGTCATCTTGAATAAATCAGAACACTTATTTTCATGGACTATTATTAACATAAACCGAACAAACTTTTATTATTGGTTTCAGCATTCGATCGAAGGTTTCAGACATGAAGCACAACCTCAGTTATTTCTGTTGTGCCAGTTAATTTCTCCGTCTTACATAAAAAATGTGGAAAAAGGCATAGCTGTCTCCTGCTTATGTTTTATGTGATAAGTACGTAGACCTAGACGCTCTGAGAGCTGCTTTTCTTTAGATTTTGGCTACATTTACAACCGCTACACCATGGCACATAGGGCCAGCGTCGGCTCTGTGTCTAGCAACACAGCATAAACGATGATCGCTTAATGGCTATCCTAAAATTACGAGCATGCTAAACTTTGGTGATTTCAGTGTGTTTATGACAAGACTGATTGCAATGCATGTGGCTTGTCTTGGAGAGCTGTTGGAGGGAGTCTATTTGTCCGGACATGGTAGCAGGCAGTTGACATTACTCGGAGCATAGTTAATGGAGTTTCAAAGTTACAGGCTCCTTAATACCACTATGACTGTGAAGCTTGAACTACACTGTCATGGATTATTTCAGTTTTTGGTAAATTTGGAATAACAAATTGGGAATTAATGAGCTTCTACTGTTGAACATGTCTCTCATTTTGTGTGCTGTCCAGGAGACGACATTTGGTCTTCAGAGGAATACATGGTCTTTATTGATCGCCATGCTGTGGCAGCAGCCTAGGATTTCGATGGGGCCTCCTCGATGCTCCTTGCGAGCTACTTTTGCCTGCCATTTGCTGCGCTGACAAAGTCTGCTTAACCCTTGAGTTAGTCCAAAGGAATAAGCTTCAATTCAGTTCATTCACATGAAGATTAGATTTTTGAACTTTGGAAGGGTTGAGTTAGTGCTGCCCATTGGATCAGTATAGGCAGGGAAAGTAAATATAAATGAACTTTGGTGTACTTTTGTTTCACATCTTTGCCATGTTTGGCATTTAACTATGAAGTACTTGATCATGGCTGTGGTGATGTGCAGATTCAGTACCTAACCGTACAGGCATCACTTTCACTCTCCCCTTGTTCATGTACACATTTTCATATTCATTTCTGTAAAAAACAACCAGCTTTGAACGCTCCGTGCAATTTATTGCTTCACTTCTATTCATAGTTACTCACACATTATAGTTACATTTAGTACTTGCATTACCATCTCAGCCAGAGCCACCACCTCCCCTGTTGATCGTTGCAAGAATTGCTGATATGCAGTAACTCTAAACGCCAGACAAATAGTAATCCACTGTAAAGCAACACTTCTTTGTCACATGCCGCCTGGGGTAGAATTTGGTTATGCTAACCAACAACCGTCTGTTCAGAGCTTACTTAGGCCGTGCTCGCAAAGAACATGGTAAATGAGCCAATGTTCTGAATTAGATGTTTACATCGAACGTTGCAGTTATTTCCTTTATTAAGCATTATACAGGTTGTTGTTAATGCAAGCCTAATGCAATGTGCGCATATTTTAAGCGAAGCTTTATAGGCTTGCAAGTGTCGGCGGTATTGGTGGTGGCGGTGTCACGCTGAAAAGTGGGCCGATCCTGGCGTTGGTGCAGAAAGGGTGCAAGCTCAATGGCACATACCAGGGACTAAAGAAAGAGAGAGAGACAGACAGATAAAGAAAGGAAGAAAGTAAGAAAGAGAGAGCGAAAAAATAGAGAGAGAAAGAGAAGGAAAGTTACCAGGAAGGTCATAGAAAGAAAAAGAGAAAGAGAGAGGGAGAGAAAGAAAGAAATAGAGTTAGAAGAAAAATTCCTAGAGAGACAGAAAGAGAAAGAAAGTCACCACGAAGGTCAGAGAAAGAAAGAAAGAAAGAGAGAGAGAGAATGGAAGAAAGAGAGAAACAGAAAGAGAGAGAGATAAAGAAATAAAGATGGAGCAAGAAGGATAGATAGAGAGAAAGAAAGAAAATCACCACGAAGGTCAGATACACAAACGACCAAGCTTCGCTTACCCCGATTTTCTCGACAGGGTAAGGGCTGGCGATTGTTTTCTCTGTATTTTCCCGTGCACTGGTTATTTCTTGTATTTACGCTTTTACGTAAGTAGACTGCTGTACCGAATCTGTCTGCTGCGGCTAAGAGATTGCGCCAGAATAGCGCGCCTTCGTCCGTTCGCTGATGACTTCAACGGTAAGGTGTGAGGTGAACGCCTTCGCCGATACGACAATTGGAAACAAAGCGGTGCATGAGCGGAAGTCTGTCTGCAGCGACTGCTCTGAAAAGCGCCCACGCATCAATACAATGTGCCGCACACCACATTGTGCTCGCCAGCCACGCTACTCACAGAGTTCTCTTAACAATGAGCGGCGCAACCGGTGGAAGTACTTCGTCTGCCGCTGCTGCTAAATGAGCTGCCCGAGCAGACGCTCAGCGACACCAAC
This sequence comes from Dermacentor silvarum, assembly GCF_013339745.2. Classification (NCBI taxonomy): domain Eukaryota; kingdom Metazoa; phylum Arthropoda; class Arachnida; order Ixodida; family Ixodidae; genus Dermacentor; species Dermacentor silvarum. Next base: position 28,093,571 of record NC_051164.1, read on the forward strand.
GTCAGAATCCACAGGTTCGCGCCGCCCAAAGCAGTAGTTAAGCACCACCACCGAGAAGACCCAGGAGTGAGCGGCGCCAAAGTAGATTCTAGGCGCAGCTGCGTTCAAATATCGCATTACGGAGTATCGTAATCGTCGGTGAATCTTTTTTTCCTCCCTGGTTTGCTTGCATGTTGTTACATTCATTGCTCGTGCTATTTTTCCCACTCAAACAGAGCACACTCTATGTGTTAAACCCGGACCTTGACCGCAAGGAAAAAAGAAAGAAAAAAGAAAAAAGAAAGCCATACGGAGTGGACAGAAAAGCTCCTGGTTTGTTCTATAGGCACACCGGGATGTCTAGGTGAACACATCTTTTGTCATTGGTTTCCTTCTTTAGTTTCTTTTTCAAAGCACGCTAACTTGGGAAGTTTAGCTGCATCTGTAAAGAGTCTTGATTGCGGCGAACGTGTACGGCACTATGCAAAGCATTGTTGCAGAAACATTGTATGGAACAGGTAGTACAGCAGCAGTGTTGTACACGTTCCTCTAAAACAGGAATGAAAGCTCGTTCCTGATCCTTCCCATTCTTGGACCGAGTTCCCATTACAAGTTCCTTTAATGCGAAAGGAACACGTTCCAGTTACACTTCGAACATTGGAACGTGTCGTTGCATTAACGTACATTTGATTTTTTTAAAGTTAAAATATAGTGTCAAATAATCCTGAGGCGAAATAAAGTGAGCAATTAAAAACTCACATCGAACTACAATATTATCCAAATTTGAACATCGCCGGCAGCAGATTATCTGGAGATAAAAAGAATCGAAAGAAACGCTCCTAGACGAATGTTTTCAGGGATCACCAGACACACTCGGACATGTCTAACTGTAACTTTGGTGCTCGTCTATTACAAGTGCAACACATATGACTTTCCACTTCGGTCTTCAAATGCGCAGTCAGGATACTGAGTTTCGGATCTGCATATAGAAAGTTACTCACATGCACCATATCCTCCTGAGACCCGAACACAACAACGGATCATAATTGCTCTTCAAGGGGTTTTTATTGCTACCGTTATGTGATGAACTTGAAAAACAAATTTAATGTTTGAATCCACGGATAGATGCCAAAAGTTCCGTTTCCTTGTACGTGGAAAAAATGACTGTCTCCATTATTCCTTATGTTTGCTGTGGTAAAACTGCATTTAATTGTTTAAACGCTGAGATGAAGATGGAACTACGTGTAGTACTTTGCCC
>NC_051164.1:28094907-28129892 GCF_013339745.2 Dermacentor silvarum
GTACTTGCGCATTTGAGTTACCTTATTTCCAATGATAAGCCAGCATATTTTATAGCCTTCTTTAATGTTTCTTTTTTCAATAGCTGATGTGCAAGTTTATTTGAATGTGGTGCACTTGTGTCTCGGGCCATTTTTATTACCCACTTTTTTATTACAGGGGCATACACGTGAATGGCACCTAATGCCTCGTCTCTTTTCTTTTTGGTATTTGTTCCTTGTTGCCTAGTCATTTTCTATGAAATTTGAGACGAACAAGTCTTCAGTGTATGCAATACTGTCGCTCAATGAAGTTTGCTCATGTTGAAAAGCATTGTAATAATTTGTTTCATAGGTGTTTTAATTTAGGTAACTTGTTTCATTGCATGGAGCTAAAGGCCAGAACAGGATCCGGCAGGCGAAGCCAAGGTTTTCACTGTGCCATTCCAGGTACCTCAAACCTACTTTTATATAGAACTGTGCTCTAATAGGCAACTGTTGGCAACTGTCAGGGACGACACTGCTGCAAAATTTCTACTTTCCAATTGTTGGTATCACCGCAGGCCACATGCCAAGACAGCTTGGAATATGGCCTCAGTTTGTACTGACAGGGGAAAGCAAAAATAATGCAGGAGTGAGAACCCATAGACAGCTTCCTAACTGCTTATTAGAACATTGTTTTATATAAAAAGCAGGTCTGAAAGTACCTGGAACAGCGCACCGGATATAGCCATCGCTATTTTATGTGGATCACCGTTCCAGTAACTGAAAAAAAAAAACCCTTTTTATTTGCAACAGGGGTTTCATATACTTTTATTTGGAACGACGATCCACATAATTGAAATAAGTGGTGCACTGTTCCATCTATTTTTTAAAGTATGTGGAACGTGGTTCCAAATATATAACTGGCACTTTTTTTGCAAAAAAGTTCCAGCTACTAGGTGTATCTTATGTGGATCCAGATTAAGAGTGTACCCTTGCTCTTCCGTGTTGTTTCAGTTTGAGAATACGTTGAACTAAGTTTTGTGGCAAGTGCGACGTCGCTTCACGGCATTTTCCATAACCATGACCTGCTGCGCCTTCGGATGCCAAAATACTTGCAGCCAAGGCAAGAGATTCTTCTCGATACCGTCCGGTAAGCGCGACTAGAGCATTGCACGGGCCGATTTTTTCAGCCCGGGCCCGGCCCGGGCCCGTTTTTACGTTGGGCTGTCCGCCAGAGCCCGACCAAAAGTTTTATGGCGAGACCCGAGCCCGGCCCGGGCCCAGAAGTAATCTACGTTACCCGCCCGGCCCGGCCCGCCACCCCTTTACCTTAGGCCCGAGCCCGGCCCGAGCCCGGCTTGAAGCGGGCCCGAACCCGGCCAGAGACCGAAAAATACATGTTTTTCGGAGTCAAGAAGCGCCAGGATAACTCGCTGCACGTTACACTCGCACCACCAGAAAGTGCGAGCCCGGCCCAGGCCCGCGTCAACCCGAGCCCGGCACGGGCCTGGGTCAAAAAGCGCATGCCGTGCCCGAGCCCAGCCCGAGCCCTTGAAAAAACTGTCCTACCCGGCCCGGCCCGGGCTTTCGGGTAAGCCCGAGCCCGTGCAGTGCTCTAAGCACGACGGGTTAAGAAGAAAGATACGGATTCATTCAATTGGCAGGAAGAACTTCAGACCAACACCCTCTACACGACTATGCTAGGGAAGTTGCGAGTACGTGTACTTTGGTGCATTTGGACGCGTATTCGGCGCGCTTAATCGTTTTGTACGCCTACAGGCTTGCATTCGCGGGCACACGAGCCTTCGCGCGTGCATAGAAGATTGGCAAGAACGCATGTTGGCGGCTTTGTAGCTTGTAATGCCCTACCGAACCTTCAAAGCAGCGATTGTTTGTGCCCTCTGCCAGCCTTTTTACGTCATAAATGATACGCGCCGCGAAATCACATGGTATGGACGGCGCGGATTATTTAGGTTACCGAGGGCTTGCTGGAGGCCAAGATGCTGACATTCGATCATGAACGTGTTATTACACCAATTCGCAACAAGATATTGCGACACGCGCTTGACAAATGTTACGTACCTAACTGTAGCGCACGCGATACATTCGGAGTCGGCATGGTACGGTGTTGGCGCTCGTTTAGGTATTTACAAAAATAGTTTTCAAAACAGGAGGAAAAAAAAGAACCTGCTGTCACTGAATTTGTATCATCATCAGCCTATTTTTATGTCCACTGCAGGACGAAGGCCTCTCCCTGTGATCTCCAATTACCCCTGTCTTGCGCTAGCGTATTCCAACTTGCGCCTGCAAATTTCCTAACTTCATCATCCCATCTGGTTTTCTTCCGACCTCGACTGCGCTTCCCTTCTCTTGGTATTTATTCTGTAACCCTAATAGTACACCGGTCATCCATACTACGCATTATATGGCCTGCCTAGCTCCATTTTTTCCGCTTAATCTCAACTAGAATATCGGCTATTCCCGTTTGTTCTCTGATCCACACCGCTGTCTTCCTGTCTCTTAACGTTAGTCCTAAGATTTTTCGTTCCATCGCTCTTTGTGCGGTCCTTAACTTGTTCTCCAGTTTCTGCCCCATATGTTAGCACCGGTAGAATGAAATGATTGTACACTTTTCTTTTCAATGACAGCGGTAAGCTCCCAGTTAGGATTTGACAATGCCTGCTGTATGCACTCCAACCCAATTTTATTCTTCTGTAAATTTCTTTCTCGTGATCAGGATCCCCTGTGAGTAATTGACCTAGATAAACATACTCCTTTACATACTCTAGAGGCTGACTGGCGATCCTGAATTTTTGTTCCCTTGCCAGGCTATTGAACATTATCTTGGTCTTCTCCATATTAATCTTCAACCCCACTCTTACACTTTCTCGGTTAAGGTCCTCAATCATTTGTTGTAATTCGTCTGCATTGTTGCTGAATAGGACAATGTCATCAGCAAATCGGAGGTTGCTGAGATATTCACCGTCCATCCTCACTCCTAAGCTTTCCCAGTTTAGGAGCTTGAATACTTCTTCTCGGCATGCAGTGAATAGCATTGGAGAGATTGTGTCTCCTTGCCTGACCCTTTTCTTGATAGGTAACTTTCTACTTTTCTTGTGGAGAACCAAGGTAGCTGTGGAGTCCTTGTAGATGTTTGCTACGATATTCACGCATGCCTCCTGTTTTCCTTGATTACGCAATGCCTCTATGACTGCTGGTATCTCTACTGAATCAAATGCCTTTTCATAATCTATGAAAGCCATATAGAGAGGTTGATTGTACTCCGCAGATTTCTCGATTACCTGATTGATGACATGGATATGATCCATCGAATTGGTATAACCCTCCTTAAAGAAATCCTACGCTATACACGAAGGTACTCGAAGCTAGAAAGCAAGCGCAAACGCTCAGAGCGCACCCCGTTGCTAAGCGTGCATTCACTCCGCGAAAGGTCGTCTGCTACGCTCAAGCAGTGTAGGCAGCGCCACGGTTGAGGAGAGAGCGCGAAAGAGACGAGAAACGAGGAGGAGGGAAGGCGCAGGCGGAGAGTGTCGCTGCTTTTATTGCGATAGCAATTATATGGACACTTCAACCGGATTTCTGCCGTCGCCGTCGTCGTCGCCGTCGCCGTCAGGTTCCTTATAGATAAAATCTTCGCCGCGCGCCGTATGCCCGAGCGGAAGCGTGCGGGGACGCGCGCTATCACGGAGAGCGAACGCACTCAATCTCCCACGCGCAAGCAAGGAAGCGGGAAGCCAGCGCCGGAGGGAGCGGAGGGGAGGGGGGGGGGCGCACTTCCTCTCTGCCAACAACCGCGCTCGTCGCTCGCTCGCACCGTCGCTTATCTCCACACGGCTCTGACCTTTATGCGCCGTGCATTCGCCGCTCAGTTTCCGTTGAAGCGATAGACCGCACGTATGTACCTTCGCCCGTTGGTGCGGCGTATGCGCTTGCTGCCAGCGTTTTGACAGTCGTTGTCTGCAGTCATTCAGTGTGATCTATTCATGTTTGTTTGTGCGCGCTCACACCACGCTTGTTCAATCAGTTAGAAATAGTCGGGCCACATTTTCCAACGCACGCTACACATGCAATGCTGCCCGGGTCGGCAGTGCAGCGCTACAGGTGTGTCTCTTCGCACGCGCTGCCCACGGGAAGCGCTTCTCATCAACACCACCGTTTCACACGCGCCTTCTCGTGGTCATCGAGTCTCTCTTCATGTCGGTCTACTTACGCCGCAGCACACCTGCTTACTTAATCAGCTCATGTTTACTACAATTCATATTGCTACCAAAGCCGCTCACCTTACTTCGTATGACATTGCTGTGTTGCTATCGCATTGATTGCTTCGCCCTTAGGGCGAAACTGTGACATTTTTTTTACATACAGGGGTTTTATCCCGAAACGGTCGCCTTTCGAGAAAAGCGACCATTTGCGACAGCTTGTCACTCGTCGCTTTGCGACTACCTTGGTCGCGCGACCTCGCCTAATCGCAACTATGAATGGGCCCTTATACGAACTCCGCGAACGAAGCGGCGCGTAGTGACGTCATGGCTTTTTTTTCTCCGCCTACACGGCTGCAGAAGCTTGGCGATCTACAGGAAGCGTTGGTGCAGCGTGGCACGGCCGGGCGCAGACATGCCAGATGGTTCTTGGCGACGCATAGTGACGTCAGAGCTACGTGCAGCGAGGCTATGAGAAGCGATGCACACGTTGGAGTGGTGACGTCACAACACCTGTGCGAAGCTCCGCGAAGCCAGGTGCATCTGTGCCAAGTGGTTGCTAGACAACGCAGTGACGTCACAGCTCGGCGGAGTTTCTTCGAGGGTTTTGTAGCCGAACCTCGAGCTTTAACAGCTACGCTGTTAAAACGACTAATCTGTTGGGACACTCGTAGGTGTTCTGTCCAAAAGAAGTACCTTGTCGAAATACGCAAATTTGTAGACACTCCTCTTACGCTTATATTTCACTAAGAAGTTTATACATTTACAAAAATTTTATTGCTGTAACTGGACTTACACGGTTCAGTTGTGCGAATAAAAAGGGAGAAACGATGGATCAATATTCAACATTCTCCCAGAACCCGCTACACTCATTGTGTTAGATAAGTGGCTATGGCATAGCGCTGATAAGCTCGAGATCGAAAATTTGAAACCAAGGCCCGGCTGATAACGAAAGTTATACTTGGCGCCCCTTTATACTATCGATCGAACCAAGTCGTTGACATTGCAGTTCTGTCTACACTGAACGAGTTGAAACAGCTCAACCAAGAAGCTTAGTTAAGAAGCCTGAAGGTATCTAAACATGCACGGGCATGCTTGCGGGATCTAGGCTACGATATCCCACAGCAGCCAGGCATCCAACAAGAAAATCCTCTATGGGACACACTGGATAATGATACCATCGAGGCTATATTTAGAGACATGGGGATAGTGCCACAAATTCGAGCGCACCTCAAGGACAACACCAAGGGCAACGACGACCGGAAGTAGTCTTGAGGAAGGGACCTAGCAAGTCGACACCAACTTTTTCAAATGGTGCGGTTGTTGGTTTAACTAGCTGCAAGGCACCTGCAGAAGGCTTCGTTGACTGCTTATGGCGTTGGCAAATGGCACAGCTGGAAACATACTGGGTAAAGGCAGTCCGGCGGAGTACTTGCAGAGCACAGACTGATCGCTCCTTTGCTTTCTAGAAAACGCCGAAGTTCAACAAACGAAGCGAAGATCGACCAAACCAAGCTTTCCGGCAGAAAAGGAAAAGGCAGCACGTGACGTCACAACGCACAGCAAGCTAGGCATCTTGGACCCACTTAAGCAAGATACGGCCAGGATTTCAGCCACGTTATCTGGAGCGGGTGCCGAGCTCTCGCTAGATGTCGGAACCAGCAGGGCATAAAGGCACTGCCATCTGGGCGTCTGTTGCAGTCCGGCGGAGTACTTGCCGAGCACAGACTGATCGCTCGTTTGCTTTCTAGGTGAGAATGCGTAACTAGGTGTTATTTTTATTTCATCGTTTGCATGTTTCTCCGCTAGACTGCACCAGTGCTCCACGATGGCTGAGTTTGATTGCCTTGCGTGCATGAAAGTGATTGCTGATGATTTGCAGAGCCTCACATGTGCCGAGTGTAACAAACGGTATCATACGGGGAAGTGTTCAGGGGTTACGAAATCAAACCTAAAAAATTTGTCTACTAAGGAACGACAACAATGGGTGTGTCTGAATTCCGCCAATCGTGCGGGAGACGGGGACTGTGGAAGCCACAAGGCTAAAGCAGCGGATGCATCGGCCGAACCATCACTAACACTTGTACTGGCGAAACTTGATGTTGTGCTGAGACGACTAGATGCGTTAGAAAAGCGGCAAGACGCGCAGATGGCCAAGTTCGAGTCTTCCAACCAAGAAATGCTGGTGCAAAGTACAGCAATTCAAGGTATTGAGACAGCATTGGAATTGCTTTCATCTAAGTATGACACAATTCTTCATAAGTTGGAGGGGCACGAAAAGGAACTTAAAGAAACGCGAAAAAAAGTAATCGAACTGGAAGCCGAGATTTTGGCCAAATCTGATCGATTGTCGATTATGGAGCAAGCAGATCTTGAATGGTACTCACGCAGGAACAACTTAGAAGTTCATGGTGTCAACTGCACTGATAACGAGGACTTGCGAAGGGTGGTGGAATCTCTCGCAACCAAACTCGAACTTCCTATGCCCAGACATGACAATATTGAAGCCGTGCACAGAATCAAAGGCAAAGCTAACTCCGTCCCACCTATCCTGGTGCGATTTTCAAGGCGGGAAATAAAGGAGCGCTGGATTCAAAAGCGGAACAGACTGAAATGTGAAAAAATTTACTTGAACGATAACCTAACTTCACGAGTGAAAAAACTGCTATGGATGACAAAAAATCGGGCTAAAGATAAGCAATATCGCTTTGTCTGGGTGCGCAACGGCAGAATACTTGTAAGAAAACCAGAAGGAATGTCAGTGCTGCGCATTGACAATGAGCAAGGTATAAATAAAATAATCTGAAATGGCTGATCATGTACACTCAACCGAACAATGGCTATCAAGGAAAGACGAGTGGGCGTCTGATCTTTCCAGTAGCTTGTTGCTTGAGCTTATACATGTAAATGTTAGGAGCATGCGCAAACACTGGGACACGTTAAAGATTCACCTGGCTAAAGCACTGCCATCACTACATGTTTTAATTTTAACAGAAATCAATATTTCAAACGATGAAAGCGCCCATTTTGCACTACATGGTTTTCAGCCATTCTTTTTGTGCAGGGAGCACAAAAGGGGTGGTTGTGTAGCCGTATATGTGAACAGTGATTGGCATTGGGAAAGAGTGTCTTTTGATTGTCAGGATGCTGAAGTGGTCACTGTACTAATGGCTAAGGCAGATCTGGAATTTACGGTATGTGCTGTTTATAGGCCACCAAGCTCTAACATAAATATGTTTTTAGATGAATTAGCACGCTTCCTGCAAAATTATGCTGACAGAAGCAGCATTATTTTGGCTGGAGATTTTAATATAGACATTTCTGCAACAAACAAGCCTACAACAGCCGACCACCTAACACTTTTGGCAAGCTACGGACTCGAAAACAAAATTCAAGGTTATACGCGCGAGGAAATACTCGGTGATCGTTTGACAAGGTCATGTATAGATCATATCAGCACAAAAATGTCTAAATATAATTCATTTGGCTGTGTTATTACGGAAAAAGTATCGGACCACTACTTTGTCGCTGTGGAAGTTGCAGGAGATGCTGATGTTGTTACTGAAACTAAGACCGAAGAGATATGTGTCTTAAACTCTAATGAAGTCGATAAACGTGTGAGAGCTTTTAACTGGGGTTCTCTAACACAGCACAGCCACCTGAAGGCTTACGAACTGTTTGTAGAAGCCTTTAATGAGATGTACAGCTGCTCCCAAAAGAAAATAAAGCTTAAGAGAAAGAGAAATAGCCCTTGGATCAATAACGAAAGAATGGAACTTTGCTGTGCTAAAAGCAAACTTCTTAAAAAAATGTCAAGATAAACCCGGGGACGCTCTTGCAAGAGAAGAATTTAGGCAAATGAGAAACAAAGTGAACGCTAAAATAAGGCTAGCTAGGAAGCGCTACCACACAGGCAAGTTTTCAGCTTGCAGTCGCAATACCGGTAAAACGTGGAACTTGGTTAACTCCATAATAGGGAGACCTTCAAAAAAGAGTGTAGATGATACCCTTGCAGACGCCTGTCCCCATTCAGCCGCTGCTCAGATAGCGAATGATTTTAACAACCACTTCATTGATTCAGTGAGCAACATCACGAACGGGAGCACACCAGTAAATCTCCGAAACAACATTGTGTTCTCTAACGTCCATTCTGCTTTTCTGCCCACAATTGATGAAGCCGAATTATGGGATATAATACGTTCCATGCGTTTAACAAAATCACCAGGTTTCGATAAAATTAGGATGAGAGATATTGCTGCAAATTTTGAGGTTCTTAAATCAACACTGCTTTACATATTAAATGAAACATTAACAACAGGTCAGATAGATGAAAACATGAAAGTGAACATTGTGCGACCTCTTCATAAAAAAGAATCTAGAAAACTCTACGAGAATTACAGACCAATATCAATCCTTTCGTCTTTGGCATGCATATTGAAAAAAATAGTCCATGCTAATATGGTTTCATTCTGTGATAAGTTTAGCCTTATTAACCCAGCGCAGTATGGCTTTCGCTCAGGACAGAGTACGATAGGCCTATTAGAAGATTTTAATGATCACATATGTAACGAAATCGATAAGAACAATGTTGTACTGACCCTTTTCGTTGACTTACAAAGAGCATTCGACACATTGGAGCATGAACTGCTACTCTCTAAACTAAGCAGCTGTGGCTTCAGAGGCCCGTATTACTCATTTTTTTTAAATTATTTAACAGGAAGGCAGCAATGTGTCCGTGTCGCGGAATCGTATAGTTCTTTGTTGTGTGTCAAATCAGGTGTGCCGCAAGGGTCCGTTTTGGGACCGCTCTTGTTCAATATTTATGTGAATGATCTTGCTTGCTTACCACTAAAATCAAAAATTTATTTATATGCTGATGACACTGCTTTAGTTATATCTAACAAATTTGTAAATGAAGCCGCTCGAGTACTACAGTCTGACGTGTCTAAACTACTAGATTGGTTCATTGACAACAAAATGTTAATTAATAACTCGAAGACTAATATGATATGTTTTCACAGACCATATAAAGTAGTTCCTGATGTTTTCCCTGTTTATCTTCATGCCAGTAATTGCGACGCATGCCCATGTGCTTCGGTAACTACGGTAAAAAACGCTAAATACCTTGGTCTACACTTCGACGACACGCTGTCATGGAGAGTACACATAGAAGAGCTCACAAGGCGTCTACGAGTTGTGTGCGCTCATTTGTATGCCCTAAAATCTTTGTGTGATGCAAATGTCCGTAAAATGGTTTACAAATCTCTAGGTGAATCAATCATAAGGTACGGAATAACAATCTACGGCTTTGCTTCTTCTAGTTGACTAAAAATAATTAACCGTATCCTAAAAAAATTGCCTATAGCCTCTCTTATGGCACAGTTAGTCAGGGGGACGATGTCTCGTTGAGCATGTGCCAGTCAGACATGTTGTTTGTCGAACAACAAGTTCTGTTTGACATCATGTGTAAGAATTATTTTTCTCCTATATTCAAAAACTTGAACGTGAAATCTCGCTGCTTACGTCACTCAGAAAAATATATTGTTCCTCGTGTGTACACAAACTATGGCAAGAGGACCCGTGCTTTCTACGTGCCGGCTAATTTTAACAATCTGAATGATAATGAGACCACAGGGTCATTTAATGAAATAAAAGCATTCTTAAGGTCATGGGCGATACATGAAGCCCAAAACTGTTAAAATTTCCTGCAGGATTTGTAAGCACGCTACAATCACGGTTCACATGCAGAAGAAGGCATCATACAACGTACTTTTTCTTTTTTGTACCTGTCAGAACCTGTTGAGCGTACTGTTTTAACCTCGGATGTCACTGTTTTCTCTTTATTTATTCTTCTACCTGGTAGGCATAAATGGTATATGTTTTCAATATTATAGTACCCAGTGTTTTCCCCCTATCTTTTTCAACATTATTTTTTGTGCTTTGTAATCCGTTTAGTATACACGTATTAGTACTACCTGCCGACTGCCCAGCCTGCACACAAGCAATGTTCCTTATGCGGGCTGGATCTGTAACTAGGATGTAAATGAATGCAATAAATATTATTATTATTATTATTATTATTATATTATTATTATTATTATTATTATTATTATACTCCTTCACCTTCTTCCAGAGATTGGGCCAATAGAAACGCAGGCGCAGTCGGTGAAGTGTCCGAGCAAAGCCAAGGTGGCCTGACGCGATGTCATCGTGCATGGCGTGAAGTATCATAGGCCTCTACGTTTGGGGAACCACGAGCAGAAGTGGAGCGCCTTCAGCAGAATAATTCTTCTTATACAATAAATCTTCAAAGATAATGAAAGGTGAGCCGCGTGCAGGTGACCGAGCGGCGTCAAGAATAGCTCGAATAGAAGGGTCATGCTGCTGCTCACGCTTGAAGGCGTTGGCATCAGGAAACTCTGCGGAAATGGCAAAGAGGTATTCATCTAAGTCATCGTCCGTATCTCGCGTGCTTGCTGACGGAAGGCGACATAAACAGCCAGCATTGGTGTGACAGCGACCACTCTTGTAAGTGATATAAAAGTCGTATTTTTGAAGCCGTAATGACCACCGAGCTAATCGGCTAGAGGGATCGCGTAGTCCAACCAACCAGCAAAGAGAATGGTGGTCTGTCACTATCGTGAAGTGGCGGCCGTGCAAGTATGGTCGAAACTTGTAGGTGGCGAAGACTACCGCGAGGCATGCCATTTCTGTTACGGTGCAATTCCGCTCAGCCTTGGTATAAGAGTACGGCTTGCGTAGGCGATGACTTGGCGTCCGCTATGTATCTGTACGAGTACAGCTGCAACACCCAAACCACTAGCATCGGTGTGAAGCTCAGTTGGGGCCTCTGGGTCAAAGAGGCGCAAAATTGGAGCTGAGGTGAGCAGAAATTTTAGTTGACTGAATGCAGACTCACATTCAGTAGTCCATCTAAACGGTGAGTCCTTGTGAAGGAGTGACGTGAGCGGATGAGCTAGACGTGCGAAGTCCTTAATGAACCGGCGAAAGTACGAACATAGTCGCAGGAAGTTGCGGAGGTCTTTCACAGTCTTCGGCTGGTTGAAGCCACGAACGGCTGCAAGCTTCTGGGGTCTGGGCGGATGCGTTCTTTGTCGACGAGGAAACCCAAAACAAGCGTTTGGCGTTCGCCAAAGTGGCACTTTTTGGAGTTTAGTATAAGTCCAGCTCACCGTATGCAGTCAAGCACAACTTCGAGTCGTTGGTTGTGCTCGTGAAATGTCTTGCCGTAAATGACAACGTCGTCCAGGTAACACATACATACTTCCCATCGAAGTCCCCGCAGGATGGTGCCCATGAATCGCTCGAATGTCGCCGGAGCATTACACAAACCGAAAGGCATTACGCTAAACTCGAAGAGTCCGTCCGCCGTTACGAAGGCAGTCTTCTCCCTTGTATGGCGGGTGCATCGTTATTTGCCAGTAGCCTGAGCGCAGATCGACAGTGGACAAGTACGAGGCAGAATGTAAACAGTCAATGGCGTCATCTATACGTGGCAGAAGATACACATCCTTCTTCGTTACTGCGTTTGGGCGTCTGTATTCGACGCAGACTCGCCACGAATCGTCTTTCTTCATGACCAATATGACTGCTGCAGCCCAGGGACTATTGGACTCCTGGATGATGCCTTTCTGTAGCATGTCTGTGACTTGCTCGGCGATCACTTTCCGCTCGGCAGGAGAGACACGGTACGGTTTCTGTTGTATTGGAGACGCTGTTCCAGTATTGATGCGGTGTTGTACCCGGGAGTGCGGTGGTGGCGGCAGACGCTCCTGAGCAAAGTCAAACACTGACGCATAGCAGGCAAGGAGCACTTGGAGCGCTTGTTGGTGGGAAGAGGGGAGCAATTTATTAATCATGCTCCCAAATTTTGAAGAGTGGTCACTGAGTGGCGAATTTGCGTCCCTAGAAATAGCCACCGCATGAATGCTCGCAACACTATCTTCATCAAAGCGTGCTACCTTCAATCCCGCAGGCAAAACAACTGACTCGGAGGACCCATTCACCTTTCAAACGTGAGCACAACCTTCTGTGACTTCGAACAGTGACCGAGGGACAAGTACAGTCTTCTTTAGAGTGTTGACGTATTCAGCTTCAAAATCCACAGCAGGAACCAATACGGACGCGCGACGAGGTCACAGGGATGAACATTGCCGTCTGCGCAGGCAAGAGTACATCAGTGGACACGGAAAATACTCCTTGACGATTGGATGAAATGTCGTCAGGCGCGGGTGGTCTGGTATCGCTGCTGAGTTAAATTTCACCAGCCCTGCAATCTATTGTTGCTCCACACTACCGTAAAAAGTCAATACCAAGAATTATGTCATGCGTGGCGCGTGCTAGTACAATAAATTTGGTTCGAAATGCCTTTTCACCAACGGTTATCACGACGGAACATACTCCCACAGAACGTAACAGTTCACCGCGAAATGTGGTATTTCCATCCCAAGCAAACATCACTTTCGGTCCGAGGCGATTCTTGAACAAAAGACACATCACAGACACAGAAGCACCAGTGTCGACTAAAGCCACAGTATTAACACCATCGACACAAACACACACTTTGTTCTTTACCATGACGACAGACGGAGGCATTTGAAAAAGTGACCGTCCCGCGACCTCATCTCCATCGGTCGCACCAGCTAGTTTCCCAGCTGGGGCGGCGTAGGCGAGCAGCGACGTGGAGATGGCGATCGACGTATCCGATTCGGCGGTGGAGTCGGGCTGCGGTCGGACACGGGGGAGTCATTCCTTGGCATGTACGTGTAGTCTCGATGTGGCTGGAGGAAAGGGACAAATGGTTGCCAGGATGTAGCTTGTTGCATGCGACGCAGATATGCGCGACCTCACGGAGCACGCTGTGGGCGACGGCGGCAATACCTCGCGATGTGTCCCTGAGCCCCACAGCTGTAGCACACAAGTGGGCTGCGATTTTCATTTATGTTGGGTGCAACCCTCCAAGGCGTATTTTAGACGAGAGACGACCAACGTCGAGGTTGTTTGTCATGTCGACGTTCAAAACTCGTTGCTTGTGGCTGGATCATGGTGCACTGGGCATGGGCGTTGTCGGAAACCGCAAGCAGGTCGCGGCCAGGCCGCCGGCGCCTCCAAGTAGTGCTCATCAACGGAGCATTGGTGGCACACGCGGTTGGCATCTGGGCCTTGAAAATGAGCCAGTTCATCTCGAATAACTTGCCGTACCAAAGCAGCCAGGTCGTTAGAGGCAGATACGTCCACACTGGCTATGTTGGTCACGTTGTCCAGCCAACCAAACTTCGGAAGAATGCGGCGTGTCTTCAGAGCCTCGAACGTACGACAGTGACGCCTTAAGTCGGACGGGGTAGTGAGGTCTTCCTTAGAGATAAAAAAATTGTACACATCTTCGGCAATTTATTTGAGTAGGTGTCCGACCTTGTCCTCGTCCGACATGTTTGCGTTCGCAATTCCGCAACCCTTCAGGATTTCTTCAATATAGGTGGCACACGTCTCTCCCGGTAACTGCGCTCGTCGTGAAATTGTCTGCTCAGCCTTTTTCTTTTTCGAAAGTGAATCGCCAAAGTATTTCTTTATCTCTTCGACGAACCTGTCCCAAGTTGTGAGCGAGCCCTCATTATTGTCGAAGCACATGAGGGCAGTTCCCGCAAGGAAAATGACAAGGTTAGAGAGCTGCGCAGCCGTGCTCCATTCATTGTGGCGGCTCACCTTCTCGTAGTGTCTCAACCAGTCCTCGACGTCCTCATTCGCTTTGCCTGTGAATGTGCGTTCTTCTCGATGAGGTGTCGAGTAACCGGCTTGCCTCGGGCGACTGCTTTTTGCTGCGATTTCTTCGCGAACGTCGCCTCCGTCCAAATCGCTCATGTCGAGGTCTCCCGGTGGTAGCCCAGCCAACCGCTTGCTGCGTCGAAGGGTTAGTAGAGCTCGGTCGTCCAGTGTGATGTACCCGCACCTCGACCAGATGGTAACGGATGGGAGGGATTTATTTACACGAGTGATGGACGGTTAGCGGAGCGCAAACGACACGACGGTCATCCAAGCCTAACACGCAGCGGCCAGCCCCTCGCCACACTTCTACTTCCTGTTCATTCGGCTGCGCCGTTCAGCGGGACAATACAATTACAACTCAAATTAGAATAGTACTAACACACTAGGTAGACTGATGGCACAACGCGAGAGGAAGTGTGTGGTCCACGGAGTAACCGCTGTTGAAGTTGGCTGCGCGTTTGCTTCCGAAAGTTACTTTTCCAGCCGAATACAGCAAAGGTGTGCTATGCTGTGCTCGACGGGCTGCTACTAGTGGTAGCCCGTAGACCTTCAGTCCTCTCATATAGCAGCAACCACACGCTAAATACGTTACAAATGCACTGATTTGTAATAACGCCGCTACAGTTCCAGGCTGTCGCTGGGACAAACGGTGACCCGCACATATCAGTGCGAAGAAGAGAGCGCCGCGGCGGCGCTTGTTCGAGTGTACGTTCGTCCTCGCCGGTAAAACAACCTATTCTTAGCTACTTTTGCTATAGGTGGCTTAATTACTCCTTTGCTTCTTGTTTTTCTTTTCTGTTCACCTAATTATACCCCTCTGTAATGCATCGGACCTTGAGGATATACTGAATACCAAACGTACGTACGTACGTACACACACACACACACACACACACACACACACACACACACACACACACACACACACACACACACACACACACACACACACACACACACACACACACACACACACACACACACCCACACACACACACACACACACACACACCTACACACACACACACACACACACACACACACACACACACACACACACACACACACACACACACACACACACACACACACACACACACACACACACACACACACACACACACACACACACACACACACACACACACACACACACACACACACACACACACACACACACACACACACACACACACACACACACACACACACACACACACACACACACACACACACACACACACACACACACACACACACACACACACACACACACACACACACACACACACACACACACACACACACACACACACACACAGTTTTATACCCAACCTCGCATCCATACTTCCCATCCGTGCATCCATCCGAACAGAGTCTGATGAGTATTATTATATATTGGCATACCCTTTGAAAAGGGCCAATTGAATTTAATTATGCGGTCTTACGTGCCAAAACCACCATCTGATTATGAGGCACGCCAACGTTTTGAAACGGGCCAATGAGAAATTGATTGGCGTGATTAAAACAGGTATGCCAGATGTTTTTTGTTTATTTTAGCATTTTTTATAAATCTTCTTATTTTTTATTTTTTCTTCAAAACCTCTCTATCAACCTTGTACCGCTACCTATGGCTGTAACAGATCCGGTCATATCAATCTCTGCCCTGGATATTTTCCACCAATACTCTAAACGTCTCTTGCTTATCTCGACCGCTTACCGGTAGATCCTTCCGTCCACTTTAAGTGCCAGTGCTTCTGGAATGTGTGCGCTATACCTACGGGTGTCACTGGGTGAATCCTTGATGCAGCCTATTGACCCTTTTCGCGGCGATCCCGTTGATGATGATGATGTATAGTGTTTTTTTGGCGCAAGGGCCAGGGATGGCCAAAAAGCGCCAAGAAATGGTATGGGGAAGTCAATGCTGCGATGTATGAAAGGTGAAAAATGTAACGAGGCTGTATAGGGGCCTAACATAGTCACTGTAAGGTGTATAAAATACAAGTGTTAAAAGAATGCTAATGACGAGTGATTAGAGCGATGACCATAATATATACGCTAGAGAGAAATAATACTTTAAAAAAATGCGTCGCTTCCATTAGCACTCCCACCTCACTGAGACCCTTGGGCACAAGGGCGTGGGGGACGTGCTCTACAAAAATAGTACGCTCGCAGCAATACCCTCTAGATAGAGGGAGGGCTACGAATCTTTCTGGCTAATAACATGCAGCACAACATCATTTAAAAACTTAAGCACTGCCTTGGTTTCAAACAGAGGTTCTGGGCCAAGAAATAGTGTCGGATGTAAGGGGATATTTTGTTTATAAGCTAAAGGAAAGTGTCTTCTACGCTCTGTTTCTGCTTCCCGGCACTCCAGCAAGACGTGGAGTACGGTCAGCCTTTCCCCACATCTGCCGCAGAGAGGAGGTTGAGCACCAGCTAAAAGGTATGAATGCGTACCATATGTATGTCCTATTCTAAGGCAGCAAAAGAGAACTTCAGTATGTCGTGACTTCGTTAATGATGGCCAGTTGCCTAAAAGTGGCTTAATTACATGGAGTTTATTCAGTGTTTGTTCATCCCATAAGTGTTTCCAATAGTTTCTGAGTTTTTTGCGTAGAAATGGCTTTAAGTCTGTGGCAGGAACGGGTCTAGGTTTTGTTGCTATGGAAGTTGCCATTTTGTCGGCAAGCTCGTTACCCTCTATACACCTGTGCCCGGGCACCCAACATATTACAACCAGTTGATTAGAGGCATACATATTGCAGAGCAGAGAATAGAGGTCGTTTATAACAGGATTTTTCTGTTTTTGTAGTAATTGTAACGTTTTGACGACACTTAAGGAATCTGTGAATATAATGGCCTTTGGGAGCTTTGCTTTCCTAATGTGTTTAGCAGCTGACAGTATTGCATAGGCCTCTGCCGTAAAGTTTCGGGATGTAGAACGTCAGATTCCGAAAATGATGGGCCAACAGCCGCGTAAGATACGCCGGCTTGTGACTTAGACGCATCTGTGTAAAACTCTGGACAGCTGTACTTTGACTGAAGCTCTCGAAAGTGCATATGTATTTGCGCATCTGGGGCGTGTTTTGTTACGTCTACAAATGATGTATCGCACTCAACAATTTGCCATTTCCACGGCTGTAACAGATTTGCGGGTGCCATTAAAGGAGTTGTAAAGACTGAAACACCCATTTCCTCACTGAGGTTCCTTAAACGCAGTGAAAAGGGCTGTCTTACTGCAGGTCGGTTACTAAAGAGGGTGGCGCTAGTGATATCATTTATAGCCGAATAAGAGGGGTGCTCATCATTAGAGTGTACTTTCAGATAATACAAGAAACTGGAGTACGACCTCTGCAGATGCAGTGACCACTCATTTGATTCTGCGTAAAGACTTTCTATTGGGCTTGTCCTGAATGCACCGATTGCCAGGCGGATACCTAGATGGTGAACAGGGTCCAGTATCTTTAGAGCGCTTGGAGTGGCAGACTGATACACTATGGCCCCATAGTCTAAGCGTGTGCGTATAAGGCTTTTGTATAGATTCATGAGGCACTTTCTGTCACTGCCCCATGTTGTGTGCGACAGAATTTTAAGGATGTTCATTGATTTGTGGCATTTGTTCTTTAGGTGTTTTATGTGTGAAATGAAGTTTAGTTTGGAGTCTAAAATAGTGCCTAGAAACTTTTGTTCCGTGTTCACAGGCAATCGCAGTCCAAGCAGCTCTATGTCAGGATCCGGGAGTAGGCCTCTCTTTCTTGAGAATAGAACGCAGGAACTTTTCAGTGGATTTAACCTAAATCCATTCTCGAACGCCCACGTTGATACTTTATTGAGGCCAAGTTGAATCTGTCGCTCACAGACTGCGAGATTACAGGACCTGAATCCTATTTGCACGTCATCAACGTAAGTAGAATAAAATATATTTCGTGGCATGTATGCACGCAAAGAATTCATTTTTACTATAAACAGAGTGCAACTAAGTACACCACCTTGTGGTACACCAGTTTCCTGAATAAATGGCCTGGACAGGGCATCGCCAACTCTAACACGGAATGTACGATTGGATAGGTAACTTTCATTTATATTAAGCATATTACCACGGATGCCCATTTCTGAGAGATCCCTCAAAATACCGTAGCGCCAGGTTGTGTCATATGCTTTTTCGATGTCAAGAAACACGGCCAGAAAGAATTGTTTGTGGACGAAAGCATCACGAATGCATGCTTCAATGCGGACGAGATGGTCGGTTGTGGAACGACTCTCTTTAAACCCACATTGATATGGGTCAAGTAATTTCTTTGCTTCAAGGAGATGTAAAAGCCGACGATTAATCATCTTTTCAAATAACTTGCAGATACAACTTGTTAATGCTATGGGCTGGTAACTTGCGACTGAGGACGGATCTTTTCCTTGTTTCAAGATAGGTACCACAATAGCTTCTTTCCATGAATCTGGAATGTATCCTGCTGCCCAGATGGTGTTGAAAAGGGACAGTAGTGCTACTTGTGTGTCAGGATGAAGATGTTTAATCATTGTGTACATGACTCTATCAGGTCCCGGGGCAGATTTCATACATGTGTTCAAGGCAGCTTTGAGTTCGGCAGTTCTAAAAGGTAGGTTATAAGGTTCATTGGGGCTACATTTACGGTTCAACGCCTTATTTTCCGCTACTGCTTTATGTTTGAAAATGCCTCTGAATAATTGGCCGAACTAGATACACGCTGAAAATGTTCCCCAAGTGCGTTAGCCTGGTCTTCAAGGCTGTCGCCTTGATTGTCCACCAATGGCAATAGGTAAGGTTGCCGACTTGATAATTTGTGTAGTCTGTTCCACACTTTTGCTTCCTGCGTGTAGGAGTTTATACTCGAGATGAATCTTTCCCAGCTCTCTTTTTTAGCTTTACGTCGCGTTCTCCTGCCTTGCGACTTCACGTGTTTGAAATTTAGGAGATTTTCTGCGGTTGGGGACTTTCGCAGCAAGCCCCAAGCCTTATTTTGCTTCTTACGGGCAGTCCTACAATCTTCATTCCACCAGGGAACACGTCTCTTTTTTGGAGCCCCGTTTGTTTGTGGTATGCACTCGAATGCGGCGTCAGTTATAAAAGCGGTAAAAAACGTGACAGCATCGTTGATATTAAAATCGTTAAGAGCATTTCGACGCATCTGAGTCATTTGGTGAAATTTTGCCCAATCAGCGGATTATAGTTTCCATCGAGGGGTCCGTGTAAAGAGATCATGTTGTTCTGATGTTTTAAGACGAATAGGAAAATGATCACTGCCATATAGGTTTTTAATTACGTGCCATTCCAGGCAGGGCAGTAGTGTGGCAGAGCAGATAGCTAGGTCTATTGCAGAGTAACTGTTGTGTGTCACGCTATAAAATGTCGGCTCTTTTTTGTTCAGTAGGCATACACCCGAGTTCAAGAGGAACTGCTCTATCATGCGGCCCCTCGCATCACACCGCGGATCCCCCCATAGCGCATTGTGTGCGTTGAAATCACCGAGCAGGATAAATGGCTCCGGAAGCTGGTTTATGAGAGATTGGAACTCTAAGCTGTTGAATTTATAGTCGGGAGGGATATATATGGAGCAGATTGTTACAAGCTTATTAAGTACAATCGCACGAATGGCAACTGCCTCGAGAGGGGTTTGAAGCATCAACTGCTGGCTAGCAATAGAGTTTACAGTGAAGATTGCGACACCACCTGCCGAGGCAAGGGCGTTCTCGCGATCTTTATGAAAAATGACATACGAATTCAGGAAGTTTGTGTGGATAGATTTTCGATGTGTCTCTTGGATACAGAGTACCTTGGGGTTATATTTTTTTAGCAGTTCCTTAATGTCATCAAGGTTACGCAGTAGACCTCTAGCATTCCACTGAAGGATCTGCGTTGCCATAATAACAAAAAATAGAGAGGAGGTGTACTCTCATGCCAAGAGTTCTACATTTATGTCATGCTTTTCTTTCCGGGTCCCGTTATTCTCGGCTTTTCTTTTGCGGCACGCTCAAGGGAGCTGCGCCGCTCATTCGACACCGAAGGTGCCGAGATGCTTGCGTTTGTATCCATTGCCTCCTGGGAGGCGCTGGATGAGCGCGCTGCGCGCGAAGAGAGATGTACTTTAGGCCTCCCCTCACGAGGAGAGGCGCTTAGGACCACCGAGCCACTAGGCTGCTGGCCCGTCTTCGAAGATGGCAGAGCGGCATCTGCCGCGTCCGCCTTGGGGGCGGGAGGCAGAGCCGCCGGCCCTACATGTGAGGTCCGAGCGGTCGCCTTCGACCGTTGTGACACTGCCCCCTTGTGTGCCACAGCGGCGTGAGTAGTGCACTGCACTATTGAAAAACGCTTTCGGGCTTCCTTGAAAGAGATGTTTTCTTTGATTTTCAGTGTTATGATTTCTTTTTTTTTTCCAAGCAGGGCAAGATCGAGAGTATGAGGGGTGCCCACCGTCGCAGTTCGCGCAGTGGAGTTCGTTGGTACAGTCGTCAGCGGGATGGTCATGGTCACCGCACTTAGCACAGGTGAGCCGCCCTCGGCAGCTCAGAGATCCGTGGCCGTACCTTTGGCACTTGAAACATCTCCGTGGGTTTGGTATATATGGCCTGACGCGTATTTTGATATATCCTGTTTCAATGTATTCAGGAAGTCTGCTCGAGCCAAATGTTAGAATCAGGTGCTTAATAGGTATTTCTTTATCATCACGGCGTATTTTGATTCTTTTCACATCGATCACATTGTGCTCTTTCCATCCTTCTAGCAATTCCACTTCACTAAGGTCGATCAAGTCGTCGTCTGAGACTACCCCACGAACAGTGTTCATGGACTTATGCTGCGTGACTGTTATGGGAATGTCCCCGATTTTCTCAGGAGTCGTCAATTTATCGTGTTGGCATTTGCTGCAGATTTCGAGAAGCAGATCTCCACTTGCCATTTTAGTTGCTTTGTAGCCTGGGCCAAGCTTTTCTGCAAGGCATTTGGACATAAGGAACGGGGAAATTACTCGAGCTGATTTTTCTTGTTGTTCACTGTGCAGTACATGGAAGCGGGGGAAGTTTTCTTTGGTTTGGCTTAGGAACTGAAACGTGACATCGGTGCGCCCTCTCTTGAGAGAGCGATCAGGTAGGGAAGGGAAGGGAGTACCCATTACTTGTTTTCTTGTTATTCAGCAGCGATGGTAGCCACCCACCACCGAGCCCAACGAGGGGGCGCTACAAGGTTTTAGTAACACTCGCAGACGCCAGCTATACATCACTGCTATAACCTAATATAATAGACCCTAGGTTGGATGAACTACACTAGGTTAACCCTTGCTGCCTGGAAGGTTGGAAGTAAAACGAAGTAAAGAGAAGACAGGACAGATGGAAAGTGAGAGAGAAAGACGAAGGCTGCAGGGAGAGAGAGACAGGAAAAGGCAACTACCGATTTCCCCCGGGTGGGTCAGTCCGGGGGTGCCGTCTACGTGAAGCCAAGGCCAAAGAGGTGTGTTGCCTCCGCCGGGGGGCCATAAAGGTCCAAACACCCGGCTTCGGCTCAACCTCCAGGATCCCCTTTTCCCCGGACATGGCTAAGCCACGCACGGTTAAGCGCGGGAGGGTCCAACCCTCTTGTGCTCGGGTACGTGGTGGCGCAACTCACCAAACGCCTGCTTGCGCAGACGCCCCTGCGGGGGGCGATCCCGTTGGCGCTGCCATGATTTATCACGTGGTGTCGCGTCCATTGCTTGCCTCAGCTGCCTCCATTGCCTCCGTGTTTACCATGGATGTACATGACGCCTGGTGCAGTGCAGGAAACCTATGTTTCAGGAGATATCGTAGATACTGACTGGTTGGACGAGATGATCGAAGCGTTCTCCACAGCTTCAGATGACATGTAAAACCACTTTCGAGGCTCATTGAGCTTTGTGCAAACGGCGAGAGCAGCATATATATTATGCTTGTTCTAAAAGCAAGGCTAAAATGTATTGCAAACTTTACGCTTGCAAACTTTACTTTAAAATGTATTGCAAACTTTACGATTGCAAACTTTACGAATCAGGATCAGTGAATTTTTCTCTTCATTCTTTATTTGACAAATACTTTGAAGCAGCGGCCCATCACGTTTCTGACTGTGAAGTTCGTCGACTGGTGCAGACACCATCTGATTATTTTCAGTCTAATCGCTCGCGCGTGTGCTCATTTACAATAGATTTGTTCTTACTGCACACAAGCCTTAGAACGCAGCTATCCTTTACGTTGAAATAGCTTTAAGCAAAGATGTATTATCGCTAGTAACTCGCTTACACCTGTTGATCGCCGAGAAACATTCAGCTTCGACCATTCATGTGCTCTCGGTGTCGGTGTAGTCACTGTCACCCTGCTTTGGTGCATTGATTCAAGTGTGCGCCTGCTGACATAGTGTGCACATAGTGTGCGTGAGTTGGCGTTCGAGTGCGCGAAACTTACTATGCCAGGAAGCAGTGCTTCTTCCTTGGTAATTTTTTAATGAGCGGTACTCACTCTTGCCAACGTTCTGGGGTTGACGTCTTCTCTTTTGAGGTTAGCGATACAACGCTGGCGGGTGAGTGAAATTTTTTATCCCCGAGGAAAGTCGTGCGTCGAGAAGGGCTGGCAACAAAGGCTCTCCGCATGTAGCAACGGTCCGTGAACTCGGTCACACATTCACTCGATTCCTTAATATGCCAGTCACTCCACATTTTGCAGCATGAATGGAGCACAGCGCGTGAACAAAAACGCGATTGCATTTCCGATATCTGATGGTACAGAAACAGGGCAGACGCGGTAATGGTTTTGTATTCGTGCGCTTTCGCTGAGGCAACGTATGGCGCGCCACCGAAAGCGTCATCCCGTTTGAAGAGAACAAACTCCTCCGCGAAAAGGATCAATACATGCCTCATCTAGTTCCGAATATTGCAACGGTATGTTTTTTTTTTTTTTCCTTAGGCAACCGGCTTGAACCTTATATAGCAAGGAGCTGATCATTGTGGTATCGTACAGGTTTTCCCTTCTTGTTTCTTTCTACTGATTCTTGTAAATCTCCACGGTCTTTTTATTGCGATAGCAATTATATGGACACTTCAACCGGATTTCTGCCGTCGCCGTCGTCGTCGCCGTCGCCGTCGCCGTGAGGTTCCCTATAGATAAAATCTTCGCTGCGCGCCGTATGCCCGAGCGGAAGCGTGCGGGGACGCGCGCTATCACGGAGAGCGAACGCACTCCATCTCCCACGCGCAAGCAAGGAAGCGGGAAGCCAGCGCCGGAGGGAGCGGAGGGGGGGGGGGGGGCGCACTTCCTCTCTGCCAACAACCGCGCTCGTCGCTCGCTCGCACCGTCGCTTATCTCTACACGGCTCTGACCTTTATGCGCCGTGCATTCGCTGCTCAGTTTCCGTTGAAGCGATAGACCGCACGTATGTACCTTCGCCCGTTGGTGCGGCGTATGCGCTTGATGCCAGCGTTTTGACAGTCGTTGTCTGCAGTCATTCAGTGTGATCTATTCATGTTTGTTTGTGCGCGCTCACACCAGGCTTGTTCAATCAGTTAGTAATAGTCGGGCCACATTTTCCAACGCACTCTACACATGCAATGCTGCCCGGGTCGGCAGTGCAGCGCTACAGGTGTGTCCCTTCGCACGCGCTGCCCACAGGAAGCGCTTCTCATCAACACCACCGTTTCACACGCGCCTTCTCGTGGTCATCGAGTCTCTCTTCATGTCGGTCTACTTACGCCGCAGCACACCTGCTTACTTAATCAGCTCATGTTTACTACAATTCATATTGCTACCAAAGCCGCTCACCTTACTTCGTATGACATTGCTGTGTTGCTATCGCATTCATTGCTTCGCCCTTAGGGCGAAACTGTGACATTTTTTTTTGTTTCCATTCTTAGCATCCAATTCACTGTGTCTGTTTCTCTCACTTTCTTTCTGATGATTCCTGGTTGTCTATTTGCACTTCCAATTTCTGTGTACTTGGTTGCCAATTTTCTTTACCTCTTCTTCCATTCTGTGTCCGCGTTTCTTTTTTTAACGCTGCCCTACCGATGACCAGGAGATGGTGGCACCGGCAAACATTTTGTACCAAACCTGTCGTACTTCAAGCAAGTTTTGTCCCTTATGCCAAGGTGTGTCAACTGCGTCAATATTTAGTGCTCTCACTATTCAATCATCGTATTAAATTGGCGCCTACTGCTGTGTCGCCGCATTGTGACAGTCAGAAAGAGCCCAAAGAGAGCTAACGTCAACGCAGACAGCAGCATGGGCAATGGACAAATGAAGTACACACAAAACAACTACATAAAACATTTATTCACATATGTTGAGCGACGAAAACACTTTAATAAAACATACATATGGGCATTGCATATTCCCTTCGTATTTCTTTTTCAAATTGTATTAAAGAGAAATAACAAGGACTTTCTAAAAACAATAAAAAATCATAAGCGTGATGACCTTGATAAGGTGACTGCAGCGCGAGCGTTATCTCTATCGCAATACCAACGTGTCAGACCACACTGAGACACCGTAGGAGAGAGTAGCGACATTGTTTTTACCGTTCGCTTGTTCTTACGCGCTCTCAAACACCTGTACACAAGCGTTTTTGCTTTCCGCTCGTGTTGAAATATAGCCGCAGCAGATGGGATTTCAACCACCGATTGTTATACTGAGCAATAGGACACCGCAGCCACTAAACGTGAGTGGCCGGGACCAATGATTATGATTATCTTTGCTTTGGAATCCTTCGTACTTGAATACATTCTGCAGGCGCAGCCCATACGCTAGTAGTAGGTCACGGTATTTTTTTTTTGCGGTAAATCAACTGTTCGTTGTATTCGTGAAGTATATTTTGGCTCGGATTTGAAGAATTGTGGCACAGCTAATGAACAGTTCTGTATATCATATCGCCACAATCAGATAATTCTGACTAATCATATATGCTGTGGATATCCGCAAGCCGAAATATGTATGTACGTGGGAAGCTGGCTGCGAGAAGAGAGTTTGTAAATGCAAATCAAAATGCGAGAACAGTATTATAAACAGCATGCTCAACAAAATGAACGCAACGATTGGGGTACAATCATGGGTGTTACACTTTACGGCGCGCAATGAAGGTAGTGGTATTTATACCCAATTTTTCTCTCCTGTGAGTTTCTGTATCATCTCTGCATTTTGTAAATTTGATTATATTTTGATTGCACTATGTCTCCCCTAATGTGTCAATGAACGCCTATCCCCAATCGTTCTCTCCAATTCCACAGAAAGAGTAGTCTCGGTTCTCTTGTACGAACAACTTCAATATTCACGTCAATTATGAAGACACCTTCATAAATCACCACAAGACTGGCTTCTTTTCGGGCTTTAAATGTATACTTAATATCGCTGTTTTCTAGCTATGTCCTAGAGTCCTATATATGTGACCCTTTGAGTTGTTTTATGTAATCTCTGAAACAATCACATGGTGCTAGAAAACCATTGCCAACAAAACAATACCGGACGAATGCGGCAAAAATTTTGAGTATGTAATTTTCACATAAAAAAAGAATAAGATACAGCTGATTCATTGCACCTTTTGAAATCGCCCTAATCCATATACCTATGTATGGATGGATATGTCTATTTTCATCATTTGTTGCATGATATAACAATTTAAACATGACGACGGTACATGACTGAGTGGTCAGTGCTCGTGGCGTAAATTTGGGAATTTCCAGTCACGTTCAGTACGAGCTGCCAACAGTGCCTGTGGTCGAAAGGACCCCTAGGCTGCACGGTGGCGCTGACCTACGAAAGGTTCTAATTCTAATTAATTAATTCATTAATTGTAATTATTGCTGTTAAGTTATCAAAGTTTTAATTTGTATGTGCCAACATGCGGCGTTAGGTTTACTTCGACCGCTTTGCTTTAATACGACTGTGCAAAAATCGCTTCACGCGTTGCCTGATACAGAAGGCGTGCGTCGCCAATAAATTGACGACATGCAACATACAGCAAAGCCATTTTTTGGCATATCAGTAGGATGACAGTAAAAAAAATGTAAAGTTTGTCTCCGGTTTAATGAATACAGATGGAGTGGAGGGATATATTTTCTACTTAAGTTTAGGGTAGACAAGGGGGAGCATTTAAAAAGTGTGAACAATCAGTTTCGTTTTGTTGTGTAGAGTATAGAGTATATCAATTTACAATAATGGCAGCGAGAACAACTGGCTTCATGCAAAATCGAATCTCTTCATTGAAGTATGTCCGCTATTTACGAGTCATTTTACAGATGGGAGCAATTTGTTGGGGTCGCATTGAGCCCTGGTTGCAAAATGCTGGAATGGCACATGCAGTCTAAGAGACGTGTCTTAATACTCTAAATAGGTGACAGCATCAAGAGAGAGAATAAGCATTATTTCCACTAGTCAATTAACGCCGCGGAAGATGGTCTCCCTCCACAGCGCCTCTGTCCGTCGGCCGGGATCCCGCGCTATACAGTAAATTCCATCCAGAAGTCTTCAAACCACACTGCAGATTCTGCAATGAAGTAGCGAATATTGTACACATGGTGTGGACGTGCGAAGCAATATATGATGGCTCAGACACGATAGAATGCTGGGAGGCCTTACTACGCAACCCGGATGATAGCATCAAAAATATTTTAAAAGCGCTCTCTACCAAATTTTACAACCAGAATATATTGAACAAAAGCAGCCATCGACAGAAAAGGAAGCGTACACGTAAACTGATGCCAAGGATGCTTGTATTGGCTCACTTCTTGATTAATTTCTGCGGCTGTGCTCTTCATTGCGATGTTTCTAGTAAAAAGCTGCTAAGAGTACGTCTGCCGCATCCCTCCAACTTCCGTTGCAGGCACGTAAGACAGATTTTTTTTATTGATATGATATGAGGAGATGTTGACGCACAAGTATACGGCGCCGGCTACTCCTTAACTCTTGAATACGTCTAAGCTACAACCTACAGGCTTTAAAATAGCCTTCTCATATAAGCAACGTTTGCACAGCAGCACGGTGAGGAAAAAAAAAGTGGCACATACAATGTAGAAGTTCAATCACTCCACTGCACTGGAGAAGAAAGTCTCAAGAATATAAACAATAATGGCACCTTACAATACAGTCTCTAGTCAGCGGGTGGTGCACACATCGTGTACATGAATTTTCACATATAGTCACATATAGTCACATTTTCACATATAGTCAGCACAGAATATAAACATAAATCACAAATCCACAAATCATAATCTCAACACATACAATCATACAATCATACATACAACACAATCATAATTCACAAACACATACACAGCTGCATTGAAATAAAAGAAACATTATAAGCGTTCATAACGGCCAACAATGCCGCTCTCTTCGAGAAATGTTGTTAACGCTTTTAGAGCGCTCTTTTGCAAGGCCGTTGTTGACCAAGGGCCCAAAAGTTTCCTGAAACTGAAAGGTCTACGGTCTAATGCCAATAAAGTTGACTTAAGTCGGCGTCTTGGTGTGTCGTGATGTGGACCATCTAAAAGGAGGTGATATACATCTTCATCTACAAATCCACAATCACATTCGGGGATTTCCGCACGGTCAATTCTATGTAAGAAATGTTTTGTGTAGGCAGTGCCTAGTCGTAATCGATGAATAAGGGTTTCCATATTTCTGTCTAATGACAACGGAAATTTGAATTCAATAAGCGGATCAATATGGTATAAATCAGAGCTCTTCGAATTCTGGTCAAACCACGTATTTCTACACATTTTAAAAGATGTGGCCCTTATGATACAGCGTAATTCATTTTTTGATATTGGGAGCGAAATTGCATCATCTTTGAGGTGTGCTTGTCATGCTGCTTCATCGGCTGCTGTGTTGCCAGGAATGTTACAATGTCCAGGTATCCACTGGAATCTTATTTCATGCTTCTCTTGGCTTGCCTTCGTGAGGTCTCTAAGTGTTTCATATATTATACTATCACTGAATGTTTTTGATTTTGTGCTGCAGAGTGATATGAGTGCCGCCTGTGAATCGCTGGAAATTACCCATTTTTGCGCATCTCGTACTGAAGTTATAAATTTTAACGCACATAGGATTGCGAACAGTTCAGCCGTTGTGGACGAAGTCCCACGAGATAACTTAAACGATTCGTGTTTATTGAGGCGCGGTATATAGAATGCTGAAGTTGACGAGGTTGCTGTACTGGAGCCATCTGTATAGGCGGGTACGTATCCTGAATACTGCATATAAATCTGGTAAAGTGCTAGTTGTTGAGCAGCTTGAATGCACATGTCTCTTTTTCTGAATATGCCATCTAATGACAATTCGATTTTTGGACGAGTAAGCAGCCATGGAGGATATTCGACATCTGAGTTCCAAAATTCATTTCTTGGCAATACATGAAGATTTTCCTGAATTTCTTTATTAACATAACATCTATCTCGTTTCATTATGTCTAGAGCCAATGGGTGGTTTTCAATGCTGTGTTTGAAACCGAAAATAATGCCGGCATGTTTCTGTAGTTCTCATAACTGGAAATGGTGATTGGTGAGCCTCAGCTATTACAAGACGGCTAGAAGTCGCTCGTGGAACTCCTAGACATATGCGCAGTCCTCTAGCTAAAAGTCTTTGAAGCCGGATTCGTTAGTGTATTTATGGAAGTGTGCCCGAGATTTGTCGTTGGCATTTCTATGTTTCACGTTCGGATACGTCCGCCATCAGCATGCTCAACAGCTAAATACGTGTTTCCATCATGTCCGCGCTTATCCTGTGCGTGGTGCGCCGCAGCTAGCTTGTTTCGGTGCCACCCCCGCAAATCTGGGTGCTCATCGTTGCTGTAACAACTGCTGCATCTACTTCCATAGTTTGATGTACGCTTTCACAACAAGAAGAACGCATACCATTTGGTTCCCCTGGACGCGATACTATGAAAACTGCGCTTATTGCAAACTGAGCAGTGCTCCTTTTACGCATAGCTAACGACCACCAAATGATTGGTGGAAATTTGTCCCTGTTGCAGTATTTCACAATTACGAAGGTGTCAAAATATAACCCTAACCAACGCAAAGAACCACAACTATTCTTCGAACGCAAAGCTCCGCTTACCGCTCTTCAAGGCGCGTTCAGTTTACGTTCGCGAACAGGCGCGAGTGACTCTTGTCGTACCGTCGTCTTTGTCGTTCAAAGCAGTTTCTTTGTGGATGCTTCTTTGGCAGACTGCTTTATTCGCACCGTAGGAAGAGTACTAATA
This sequence comes from Dermacentor silvarum, assembly GCF_013339745.2. NCBI lineage: Eukaryota > Metazoa > Arthropoda > Arachnida > Ixodida > Ixodidae > Dermacentor > Dermacentor silvarum. Next base: position 28,124,098 of record NC_051164.1, read on the forward strand.
AAAATGTAAAACTTAGTAGCGCCAGTTACGGTGCCATGTAAGGTATTGTGGCTCTGCACACGTTTAAATACATTTTAGACCGTGTCGAAGTAGAATATACGCAATTCTGCTTTGAAGCTGTTTCGACCACTTGGAGCAGTGAAAGCTTTAGAGGTGAGGTTTTGCGCAAGCGGGTCGAGTATACACGTGCAGTAGCTCACTTCGATGGCGATCAGTTCCAACGCGGCTGCGGGCTTGCTTTTCTAACTAAACATGGATTCGCTGTTTGCGTTCAATATAATAAAGCTTAAAGTGTAACGCGCGTAAAGCACACAAGAATTGTTTTTATAAATGCCGAAATCAACAAACACTTTCCTGCAGAAAGCGTAACAGTTAGTAGTCAGTGTTTGATATTACAGGTGCAGAAACTACCGCTAAATTTAGCGTTTTGTTAGCGCTGCGGTAAAATATACGATTGCTATGCTGGATACTTCGTTCGGATAAAAATTCACAAAACGTGTTGTTCCTTTACTTATATGTTTGCCTGCGGCACTTTGGCTGACGTGCCCAAAGCCTTCTCGCCTCTCAAAAAAACAAGATGAAATGAGACAGTGCAAACACTAGCACACGCATCCGACGTAGCTTTACACACTTAGTTAACATAAGGATTCACTGATCGGTTATTTCTGAAAGGCATTATTACAGCTGGAAAACCTCGGTAATTACTGCAAAGCTGCAGCTTTGTAATTTTTTTCAGTGTTCAGCAACCTTCAGACGGACGTTGGCGTCGTTTACCGCAACCTTAGACAACTGAAAGGTCTCTCAAGTTCTTGACAGCAAAATTAAATGATTAAAATTAGTTTCTTACCTAGTGTCCGCAATCAGTGTGACGTATTTCTTGCATTGATGATGGCGGTCTATAACGTAACACTTCTTCCTATATCTGGTTTGAAGAACTTCATATTTTGTAATGTTACAAAATGGGAAGTCTGCCCACGTACCTTTTTGGCGAGGTGACATATTTTCTATATTTCACTCCTCCATCATGTATTGCGATGCCGATTATTGCTGTTCTGTTGCTGAGTTGCATTCCTGTTTTCGGATTCTCGTTGTCCATGGCCGTTTTGAAATGCTCGAAGTTGTCGATGTGGCTCCGAGTCGGGCCCAGGAATAGCATTTCTTCTGCTACGCTCATGCCGTGGTTGCTGCGCTCCCTGAGATCGTCCTGTTGGAAGGCGGGAACGTGGAAACGGGCCAGGAATTGGCGAAGCTTTTGTGGAAACCAGACAGGCGAAGAAAGCAAAAACTAAGAAAATAGCGAAGCAGGATGCATTCATAGCGCCTGATAGTTCTACTCGCTCAAATAAATCATTTCTCGTTGGCAAGGGCTTATATGCACGTTTAAACAATGTGTGGAGAGAAAAAAAACTCGCCCCTGGAATACCTTTCTTCAGCAGAATTCTACTGTTCTTTTTTATTGGCACTTGAAAAAACCGATGTCGCCAATATTGCAAATTTCAAGACGCCTAAATTTAATCAAAGCGAACACGTGATTTCTGTAGAGCCGAGCAAATACTGCTACGAAGGGAAAAATTGTCAATCGCCGGAGGTGGTGTCTGTGCATGGTCGATCCCGTGTTTCGGCTACGTGCAAGTTGTCAGTTTTGCGTTGAACTGTTGGTTCACATGCTGTGCAATGCTGCCGGCAGATTGATAATTTATTTTCCAGTGGGTGCACCAGAGGACCAAGAGGTCCACAATAGCGCAAGAAAAACAACTAGGAATGTCTTTTTTTTTTCACTGTGGTGGCAAGTACGGGCAAGCGAGACGGTTACACAAGGGGAGAACCAGATGTTGCTAAAGTTGTAGCGGTCCAGTCGAAAAGATGTACCTCTTGCGAAGACGTGGGAATGTAGAAATTACTGTTTGAATAAGCTGAACCCAGATGTATACTAAACTAGAGAAAGTTTGATGCTTGGTCTCGCCCTAAAAGATTTAAGTTTGAAAAAAAAGAAAAAAAAAATGTGGTTGATCCCTCTTATATAGGAATCGGTATAGAACACGAAAGTGAAACGTGTCTTCACAGAAGTAGTGTAATGTTTATTGCACATTGATATATAATGTCTATTGGTGTTTTGTGGCTAAAGCGCCCTTAGGCGTTGATGCACCCACGCTGACGCCTGGTGGCACGTCTCCTCCATCACGACTACCAACGTCGATGACCATGAGCAACCGTCGTGCATATGGAAGCTGCACTACGCTGCACACGCTAGCACAACGCGAAAGACGAAGCACGTAACTGACACACTAATACAACGCGCAAGACAAAGCACGTAACTGAATCGTCACCGAGTCAAATCAGCGCGTACAGCGCGTCGTAATTGCAGCCTCCGCGATCAACTTCAGAAACATTTTCAGAGCTAATTGCGGAGGCCGCGCTCCGCTGTGCTGAGTACGGTGAACGCCACTACCAACGCCACCTAGGTGGCGTTGGTAGTGCTTCATGATGCCAGCGTCCCTTCGAATGCTGGCATCGAGGCGTCGTAGAGCTGAGACCACCGAAGCGTTCACTGTCGGTGCGCGTTAGTGTCATAATGCAGTACTTCTCTTTCTGCTCGTAGGCGGCGGCACCGCCCCGAGCAAGAGCGCGGGTACACGGAGGAGAGTTAGATATATAAGGCGCGTCTGTGTAGCTCTCTGCAAATGCGTTTGTGGCGCAATGGGTTAAACGCTCGGCGATCTATCGTCGCGGACCGAGAGGTCGTGGGTTCGATTCCCAAATTTTGCATGTTTGTGGAACTTTTTCTTCTGGTTTCTTTCTTTGTATTATGTTCTATGACGTATTTCCGTGACGGAAATACGTCAGTGAAGTCTTGGTGGACCCCGGCATAAAACACTTTCGTGTTAAAAGAAATATGGCGTTACAATAACAAAAGCTCTTTCGGCTCTAGTCATGTTGGTAGAATGCTTCAGTTTCTTGCGCTATGACAGTATGGAGTGTTCTATGTCTATTCAAAAGCTGTAGACAAATCTCAAAATATGTAAAGAAAATTAAATAAAGCGCAAATATATGAATGTGTACTGCAAATATTCAGCGAATCTGAAAAAAACTCTTTTTAATGCTTTTTTTTTAAATCAACGGTGAAGACTTTCAGCGACCGCTGAAGTTACCGAGCATCGCACTGAAGATAAAACCGTGTGATCTCCTTACTGGCCTCGATATCGTATCTCTTTCATCATCAGGTGCGCCAATGTAGGACTCAGCGAGCAGTTAGAGCTACGGCACCATGGCTGCTCATTAGTCGCATGATGAGCTGTATGACGCCTGTAAATAATATAGAAAGACTAAAGACCAAGCAGACGCACAATGAGCCATTTTCACCTGGCTCACCAGAAAAAAAGAAACTTAAAATAATATCCCCCTTCCCCCTCAATGGCGCGATGTTACGGTGTGCGCTGGTTAGTATGTGAAAGGGACTGATATCGACAAAGCCGAAGTGAAAGGAGCTGTAATATGGCGACGAGGGCTGTAAATTAAAGCGTACAGTGTTTAACTCGGTCGGGGGTTCCCGTTACAATATGCTGTATATACTCAGATTGACCGTATCTGCTATATTGAGGAGCCACCTGCGCCGTACATTTATTTATGTATTCTCTAAAATTGTAAATGAACTTGAAAAAGTCGACTCCTAGCTGACGCCTTTCAGTCCTTGATGTTGTTCCACGTGGCTTCAGGAGGAAGAACAACCGCTCATTTTTTTTCCAGAGCTTACAGTTGTTGCAGGACGGTTCTCAGAATTGCGGAGAGCTGGGGGACCAGTATACATTGATTAAATATCAATTGTCCCTAGTCTTAGAGGTGCCCTTCCATGTAGGAACATTTTATTCTCCGATACGTGAAAATTATATATGCGCTAATGATATACACAAAATACGCAGATTAATATACACAAAGAGAAGGAACATGAAGAAAACTTTAGTGCAAAATTAACCGACGATTGCGATATTCCATAACGCGAAATTTGGGCGCAGCTCTATACGTGTTATAATTTCGTGATATACTGGCTAGCGCGGACAATCTTTCTCGTGCGGCATGTTGCAACTGAAGCGAAGCGAAGCGCGGCGCGACTGACTCGCTATTCGGTGAGATCGCGAGAAGCAGTGCGTGGGTGAAGCGTGGACGCGATTCACAATAACTGGCGCCGCCAGACCTCTCGGGCGACGCGCACCACTCTGGCGCCGTTTTGTAGCATCGTCGCCGCAGTGTGGCCTTGCGCGGCGCTACGCTTTTCGACTCATGCTTTCGCCATACCCTCCTCCTACGAATTCCTCGTCGCGCTCTGTTTGCATTCGCCGCTTTCTTCGTCCCCCGCTGCGCTGCGCGATAGGCCTTTCATCCGCTGCACTCGTACGCTCGGTTACGCTGACGCTCGTCGCAGGGGCAGGCGCCTAAGATTTGCCGTCTAAACGGTGTTTTGCGTCACTTGAGCTAAGGATTTAAACAGCGATAAACCGCAGCCTGGTGCCACTAACAACACATTGATGTCATGTGGCAGTCCTCAGAGTATTTTTTATTGTACTCCGCCTAATTTGTTTATTCAGATGAATCATTAGAAAAAATAATTGTATTTGAGGGAGAAATATGCTGCTTGACTTTTTATAACGGGTTCACGAACAACAGATTTAGTTTTTTTTTTCTGTAATGAAAACGTAGTTCGTGCGTTGTGCTTCTTGATGATTATTGGGGTTTATTGGCGCAAGGGCCAGATGTGGCCAAAGAGCGCCAATGCTATGGTAATAGGCTGCTATGGGTGGATGAATAATTAATATTAAGACATGGATAAAGGACATGGATTAAGACATGGCTGTATAGAGGCCTAAGATTCGTTGAAATGTCCGCAATTATATATGCATTAAAAGTTGATGATGGTACATGACATGTTATGAAGAAACGGTGTATTAAAAAGAGGTGATATATTAAAAGAGGTAGCACTAGTGCCTCACCAGGGCCCTTAAGCACAAGGACCTGGAGGCATGTGCCATACAGGTCACAACTATCGTAGTAGCAGCCTCCATTGAGAGGACGCGCTACGAATCACGTGGGCTTATAACGCGCAATAAGTCGACATCTTGTAAAAATTGTAACACTGATTTATAGTCAAAAATTGGTTCTTCTCCAAGAAACAAAACCGGATGAAGGGGAATGTGGCATCGGTGTGCTATAGGAAAGTGCTTATTTCGTTCAGCCTCTAGTTCCCGACACTCTACCAAGACATGGAGAACGGTCAGCCTCTCACCACACCTACCACAAAGTGGAGGTTCACCACCAGTGAGCAGGTAAGAATGAGTGCCGTACACATGTCCTATTCGCAGTCGACAAAGCACGACATCAGTTTGTCGCGATTTTGTTACCGAAGGCCAATTTCGTAGGTGCGGCTTGATTGAATGAAGTTTGTTGGAGGTTTCATGGTCCCAGATGGATTGCCAAAAGTTTTTCAGCTTATTGCGGAAGAAAGGCTTCAAGTCTGTGGGAGGGATTGCTACGGTAGAGTTGCAGGTTCTCGTAGATATGGATGTAGCAAGTTCGTCTGCAAGCGTATTTCCCACTATGCCTCTGTGCCCTGGCACCCAACATATTACGATATATTGGTTAGATGCGTACATAGTACACAGAGATGAGTAAAGGTCATTGATTATTGGATTTTTATGTTTCCGTAGAGACACTAAAGCTCTTACTACGCTGAGAGAGTCTTGATGATGTATGGTGCTTAATGGCGCAAGGGCCAGGTATGACCAAAGAGCGCCAGGCAGTGTGTT
>NC_051164.1:28129992-28165031 GCF_013339745.2 Dermacentor silvarum
CTGTCTGCACCTTGGAAGAAACGAGCCTTTTTGAGGGACACTTTGTTGTCTTCTTCTTCTTTCTTGTTGTCGCACTTTGTTGTCGCATTTTCGCTTAATAAAAAGCTCTGTTGTGCGTCTTGTATTTTGAGAAAAATAAATAGCATTAGCCTGCAATCTAAATGCCGAAGTCGTCGCCGTTTATTGAGATTTACGTGTACCATTTTGTAAGAATGTGTGGTGTGACGACGCTGTTGAGACGCGCCTTGGGGATCCATTTTCGTTATATAATAAAGCAAATGGACTGAATTTGTGCACTATCTAGAGTTTATTCAGCTGTTTTCGAATGCGAGTATAGTCCTCAGCAGAATTTTGTCCGAGAGTCAAACACTGCTGAGGAAATTCTTCCTCTGCTAGTGGAAACGGCATGAAAACTGAATACATAGCGGCAAGGGGAAAATGTCAGCATTCATTTGCACTTGTGGATTCATTTGTTGCTGGTGTACTTGTATTATGGAAAGCACAATTTTATGACAACAGTAATTGTTTCATTCTTTATTCAATGTTTATTGCACCTAAAGAAGTCAGAAGATTTCACACAAATACAGAAGGAAGCCACATTTGTAATTTAAAAGTAGATTGCAAAGATAATACACAAAAGAAAATTTTAAACAGCAACTAGGAAAACTTATTGTGCCACTGCTCTTCGGTATCAATATTAGCATACTTGTATGCCACAGGACAATTGTACAATAATGTTATACAAACTAAACTATATCACACGTAGTATTAGTACCTTTAATAAAACTGGTAAATGGGATCAGCTCTCCTCTAATGTAGATGCAGTTTTGCTTACAATACCTTGTATGCAACGCCTTCACTACAGGGCTATAATTGTATAATATTTATATCTGTGCTATACTCAGAAATAGCGAGAGGCTTCGGTGATTGTGCTTGTCAAAAAATAAGCAATACATATGCAGACATCGGAAAAAAAGAGTGGTGGTTCACAAAGTCAAAGTTGAAAGAATTGATGTGAAGTCAGGCCCACAAACAAGGTATGTCAACATTAAAATACAATGCATTTTGCTGCAAGTAAAATGTACAAAAAAACTTATGTTGTATAACATACCTAGAAAAATATTAGCACTGTCCAAGCTGAGCCAACACACAGCAACATTAAGAGAGGACGGCTCTATTACACTGTGAACCTCAAATAAATGCACATTTCATGGTATTTAAAACACTCATTGAGTGGTATACACCAAATGTTCGTGGTTACCGTAAATATGGCATCATAAAAGGCTATTCTAAAGCAAGTGTACAAAGTGAGCACATTAAATTCTTTTGAAAATAGTCAAACCAACAGTATTCCATGTGACAGAGGCAAATTTCCACAAAGGTCAGGTAAAAAACATACAAGATCAAACTTAAAAAAAAACACTGTCATCCTGAAGAGTATACTCATCTCATGCATAATGCATTGAGAGCATTCACAGCATGTCCATGTCATCACACAGTTTGCTCTAGTGAAAGTTAGGCTAGCTAACCTACCGTCACTGTCCATACTGTTTCAGTCATTCAATCAATCAATCAATTTTATTTGGCATTCATTACAGCATCTGCACATAACGAATGCGAGGACAAGAACAAAAAGCTGCTAAGTAGCAGCTTGACAAGTTTCTTTCCCCTATCCTTGGCAGCCAAAAACAGAAACACATATAAATATATCACATAAGTACACAAGTTTTCGTTTGCATGTATACCAATTTGGCATAACTGAAGTAAATACAAGACCAGAATATTGTCACGTAGTAGTGACGATGAAGCAAACAGTCGTAAAACTGGGAATGACGAAACTGATTCTTTATTGGGCGAACCTGTGCCCACAAAAGCAAGTTACACTTGAAGCACAACGACAGCGGCGAACACAGTCGGCGATCGTCGAAATCTGATCAGCGGCGAAACGCGTCGGCTTTTATACCTGAGTCATCGAAGGTTCCAGATTAATCCCTGATGCCCGCGTGTCTTCCAGAAAGTTCTAGACAATTCGCGTCGCTCATACAATCAGATTACATGGGCGTCGGTGACCACAGACGACGGATAGAAGCATTGATAACGTCCGAGAAGCTTCCAATGCAGGCGCGTCCTGCGCCGAGCGATAACGTTTAACATTTGTCAGCCAATGTTGAAAGCGGCCACCGGTGAAAGATAAACATGTGTACGTGTCAATACCCTCCCCTTAAAAAGCATCGTCCCGATGCTACAAACAAACACGAAAGCGAAAACAAAACCATGGGTAATAAACAAAATAACAAAAAACAATAACAAAGTAACAAAGTACCTAAGTTTGTCAGCGGGCGTAGAAAGGCTTAAGACGCACCACGTGGATGACTTCAGGTCGTGCCCGGCGCCGCTGTGATTGCGAAATGCCGTCTGGCACGACCTCATAGTCCAGTGCGCCAATACGTCGGGTGATCTTATATGGTCCGAAATAGCGACGTGACAGCTTCTCGCTAAGTCCTCGTCGGCGTATCGGAGTCCAGACCCAAACACGGTCACCGGGCTGGTACTCGACGTAGCGTCGTCGAAGGTTGTAGTGTCGGCTGTCGGTCCTCTGCTGGTTCTTGATGCGCAGTCGGGCGAGCTGTCGACCTTCTTCGGCACGCTGCAAATAGGTGGCAACGTCGAGATTTTCTTCGTCGGTGACGTCCGGTAGCATGGCGTCAAGCGTCGTTGCCGGGTTCCTTCCGTAGACCAGGTTGAACGGCGCCGTGTGCGTCGTTACTTGCACGGCCGTGTTGTATGCGAAGGTCATGTACGGAAGGATGGCATCCCACGTCCTGTGTTCGACGTCGACGTACATTGCCAGCATGTCGGCGATGGTCTTATTTAGGCGCTCGGTGAGGCCATTCGTCTGCGGGTGGTAGGCGGTGGTCCGGCGATGGCTTGTGTGGCTGTATCGCAGGATGGCTTGAGTTAGTTCTGCCGTAAAGGCAGTACCTCTGTCGGTGATGAGGACTTCTGGGGCACCGTGACGCAGGAGGATGTTCTCAACGAAGAATCGGGCTACCTAGGCAGCACTGCCTTTGGGCAAGGCTTTTGTTTCGGCGTAGCGGGTGAGGTAGTCCGTAGCTACGACGATCCATTTATTCCCGGACGTCGACGTCGGAAAAGGCCCCAGTAAGTCCATCCCAATCTGCTGGAACGGTCGGCGAGGTGGCTCGATCGGCTGTAGAAGTCCGGCTGGCCTTGTCGGCGGTGTTTTGCGTCGCTGACAGTCTCGGCATGTCCTTACGTAATGGGCGACGTCGGCAGAGAGGCGAGGCCAGTAGTATTTTTCTTCTATCCTCGCGAGCGTGGGGGAAAAACCGAGGTGTCCAGCCGTTGGGTCGTCATGGAGAGCTTGCAGAACCTCTGGACGCAATGCTGAGGGTACCACGAGGAGGTAGTTGGCTCGGAGAGGCGAGAAGTTCTTCTTTAGGAGAATGTCGTTTTGCAAGAAAAACGACGCCAATCCTCGCCTGAACACCTTCGGCACAGTGACGGTCTTGCCTTCCAGGTAATCTACAAGGTTCCTTAGTTCCGGGTCGGCTCGCTGTTGTTCGGCGAATTCCTCGGCTCTGATGGGTCCCAAGAAAGTGTCGTCATCCTGGTCATCCTGTGGCGGCGGTTCGACGGGGGCGCGAGACAAGCAGTCGGCGTCAGAGTGCTTTCGCCCGGACTTGTAAACGATGGTGATGTCGAATGCTTGAAGTCTCAGACTCCATCGTGCGAGGCGACCTGAAGGATCCTTCAAGTTAGCTAGCCAACACAAGGCGTGGTGGTCGCTCACAACTTTGAAGGGCCTGCCATAGAGGTAGGGGCGAAACTTTGATGTAGCCCAGATGATGGCGAGGCACTCCTTTTCTGTTGTGGAATAATTTGATTCCGCCTTCGATAGCGACCGGCTAGCGTAACTTACAACCCTTTCTAGTCCGTCAGTCCTCTGCACAAGCACGGCGCCGAGTCCTACGCTGCTTGCGTCGGTGTGGACTTCGGTATCGGCGTTTTCGTCGAAATGCGCAAGGATGGGCGGCGATTGTAGGCGTCGCTTCAGTTCTTCAAATGCTTCGATTTGCGGCGTCTCCCACTTGAACTCGACGTCGGCCTTCGTGAGGTACGTCAGTGGCTCGGCGATCCGTGAAAAATCCTTGACGAAGCGCCTGTAATAGGCGCACAGGCCAAGAAATCTACGCACTGCCTTCTTGTCGGCGGGCGGAGGAAAGTCAGTGATGGCCGCCGTTTTCTGTGGGTCAGGGCACACTCCAGACTTGTTGATGACATGGCCCAAAAACAAGAGCTCCTCGTATGCGAAGCGGCACTTTTCTGGCTTCAACGTGAGTCCGGAGGTCTTGATTGCTTGAAGAACTGTTTCAAGGCGCCGCAGGTGTTCTTCGAAGCTTGAGGCAAACAGGACGACGTCGTCCAAATAGACGAGGCAAGTCTGTCACTTCAAGCCTGCCAGTACTGTATCCATGACGCGTTGGAAAGTTGCAGGTGCCGAGCAAAGACCAAACGGCATGACCTTGAACTCGAACAGTCCGTCTGGTGTTATAAAGGCAGTCTTCTCCCGGTCCCTCTCGTCGACTTCGATTTGCCAGTAGCCGGTTTTGAGGTCCATCGACGAAAAATACTTTGCGTGGTAGAGTCGATCCAAGGCGTCGTCAATCCGTGGGAGGGGGTATACGTCCTTCTTCGTGATCTTGTTGAGGCGACGATAATCGACGCAGAAACGTAGGGTTCCATCCTTCTTCTTCACTAACACCACGGGGGACGCCCACGAACTCTTGGACGGCTGGATGATGTCGTCGCGTAGCATTTCGTCGACTTGTTGCCTTATGGCCTCGCGTTCGCGCGCCGAAACTCGGTACGGGCTCTGACGGAGTGGGCGGACATTTTCGTCGGTTATGATGCGGTGCTTGGCGACAGGGGTTTGTCGAACTTTTGACGACGACGAGAAGCAGTCCTTGTATTGCAGGAGCAGAGCTTTTAGTTGTTCTTTCCTATGCCTGGGAAGGTTCTGATTGACGTCGAAAGTTGGTTCAGGTACTATAGTCGTCGTTGCAGGTGCACTGGAATCCGTGAAGGCGAAAGCACTGCTGGCTTGTACTATTTCGTCGATGTAGGCGACCGTGGTGCCTTTGTTAATGTGCTTGTATTCGGGGCTGAAGTTCGTGAGCATCACCCTTGCATTCCCTGCACGTAGCTCAGCTATGCCTCTAGCGACGCAAATTTCACGGTCGAGCAGTAAGTGATGATCGCCCTCGATGACGGCCTCCATGTCTGCAGGCACTTCGGTACCAACGGAAATCATTACGCTGGAGTGAGGCGGAACGGTGACTTGTTCTTCTAGCACATTCAAGGCATGGTAACTGATGTCTGTATCCGGTGGTATCGCGTTGTGCGTTGAAAGCGTTACCGACTTGGACCTTAAGTCGATGACTGCACCGTGTTGGTTTAGAAAGTCCATGCCTAGGATGACATCCCTGGAGCAGTGCTGCAGGATTACGAAGCTCGCTGGGTAAGTGCGGTTGTTCACAGTGACTCGTGCTGTGCAGATTCCAGCCGGCGTTATTACGTGGCCTCCCGCTGTACGGATATCGGGTCCACAAAAGCAAGTTACACTTGAAGCACAACGACAGCGGCGAACACAGTCGGCGATCGTCGAAATCTGATCAGCGGCGAAACGCGTCGGCTTTTATACCTGAGTCATCGAAGGTTCCAGATTAATCCCTGATGCCCGCGTGTCTTCCAGAAAGTTCTAGACAATTCGCGTCGCTCATACAATCAGATTACATGGGCGTCGGTGACCACAGACGACGGATAGAAGCATTGATAACGTCCGAGAAGCTTCCAATGCAGGCGCGTCCTGCGCCGAGCGATAACGTTTAACATTTGTCAGCCAATGTTGAAAGCGGCCACCGGTGAAAGATAAACATGTGTACGTGTCAATATTAGAGTGCAAAGAAAAAATATTGTGAGCGCATTTTGTGCATTTTGTGAATTGTGCAGCTTCAATGACTGCTGTTGCATGACTGCGGATGCGTCAACAAGCTGGCCTCCCCTGAATCTGTTCGGCTATTGGACGCCACCAGTGCTTTTTGGCTGGACTTCCCACGTTTCCTGGCACCCTGGATCAACGTCTACCGCTTCCGCTATCAATCTTGGCCTCAGTCTACAAAAGGATTCCTCGGCAAGCACTTCACTGGGGCACAACACCGCTGCAGGAATGGCGCACTCACCCTTGTTAATGTTCCAGGTTAGATACCTTGATTGCGTTACCATTCGGAGTAGTAACCGTTGCCTATTCGTGGTTTTGTGCCCCACTGAGCTCTCCAACTTGTGTAAGCGTTGTAGCAGCTGTATAGCAATGTGTGTTAAAATAATGGCTCTGCTTCTATCTGGCGATGTTGAGACAAATCCAGGACCTTCTACCGAATAAATGTTAACTGCTGTTTTAGAAACCGTAACAAGGATTGAAAGCGGGCAGGCAGATATGCGTAGTGATTTACACGCCCTTAAGCACTGGCAAGCATCTGTCGACTGGAACTGCAACAGTTATCTTCAAGAATACGTGCTCTTGAGGTCGACACGTCATCGCTAATAGAAACTAAGGTGCACTGCCACTCCACTCACCTGAAGCATTTAATTCAATATCTGAGCAAATTAAGACTATTGAATCAAGGTGCGATGATACAGAAAATCGACTAAGGCGATGTAATCTCCTCTTTTTTTGGCATCCCCGACGATTCTAATGAAACGTGGTCAGCGTCAGTAAGCAAAGTCATTGATGTATGTTCAAAAGAGCTTGGCGTTACAATTGAACCTTCGCAAGTCGACCGTGCGCATCGTCGTGGCAAATATCAAGTGGGTAAATGTAGGCCGATTATTACTAAATTCACCTTCTTCAAGGACAAGCAAAGAGTAATTGAAAAAGGTTATAAGTTCAAAAATACAAATTTTACTGTTCGCGAAGACTTTTCATTGCAAACACGAGTAGCCAGAAGAAAGTTGATAGAATTTGATAGTTGATAGAAAGTCCAAAAATGTGCCGTTTAAGCTAGCCGTCGATAAATTGCGGATAGAGAATACTGTGTGCACTTACTGTGCTGACACTGACAGCGTTATTCAATCATCTACATAGCAGTTTCAAAGGCCGGCAGTCACATCAGATTGTCATCCGCCTTGCAATCCAAGTGTCCATAATGCTGTAGCGCAGATTTCGATATCTTTCACGAATATGCGCAGTTTACTCCCGAAACGTATCGAAGTTTGCTCGCATCTAGAAACCAGCAATTGTGATATTCTACTACTCACAGAAACATGGCTTCACTCCGATGTCACTGATGACGAAGTCCTACAACCATCAGTTGACTACACTATTTATCGTAAAGAAAGGGTCGGAAGAAGGGGCGGCGGGGTATTGATAGCCATAAAAAAGAACATTACTGCCTTTCCACTTGAAATTTCAAGTCCACTTGAAATAACCTGGGTCTGCGTTCCATCTTCACATTCTAAGAACGTATTTGGAATATGTTATCGACCACCAGACAGCACAGCAACGTTCACGTCTTATTTGTATGAAAATCTTTGCGAAATTACGACGAAATCTCCAAAAGCTAACATATTCTTATTTGGCGATTTTAATTACCCCGAAATTGACAGGGCTAACCTAACGTCACCCTGCCAACACTCCAACGATTTCGTAGCGCTTGCACTAGACTTTTCTCTAGACTTTGCTCCCTCCGGCGCTGGCTTTCCGCTTCCTTGCTTGCGCGTGGGAGATTGAGTGCGTTCGCTCTCCGTGATAGCGCGCGTCCCCGCACGCTTCCGCTGGGGCATACGGCGCGCGGCGAAGATTTTATCTATACGGAACCTCACGGCAAAGACGACGGCGACGGCAGAAATCCGGTTGAAGTGTCCATATAATTGCTATCGCAATAATAATAAAATTTTAAAGCATACATCCACATTTACAGCCCCCATCCTATCACGCATTTTTAGCAGTCTTTATCCACAGGGGAACTACCATGTGACTGGAAAGTCGGCAAAATCATTCCCCTCTTTAAGTCTGGCGATAAAAGCAAGATAAGTAATTACCGACCCATATCATTAACAAGCATTGCATGTAAATTACTAGAGCATGTCATAGCACCTAATATTGCGCAGCACTTAGAGGCTAACAATTTCTTCTATCCAAAGCAACATGGTTTTAGAAAAGGACTTTCCTGTGAGACTCAACTAATCGAATTCCCTAATGAGCTATTCACATACATAGACAATGGTTTCCAGGTTGATAGTATCTTTATTGACTTTGCCAAAGCCTTTGATCGCGCTCCCCACTCTATCTTGATAGCCAAACTATCATAATTACATTTAGACAGCCTTACAATATCATGGATAAGGAACTTCCTCACATCCCGCAAACAGTTTACCTTTACTGACAATCATTCATCTTCCTTGGCCGAAGTGTCATCTGGAGGTCCTCAAGGCAGCGTGCTGGGTCCGCTATTGTTTCTCATCTACATAAATGATTTGCCGTCCAACATAACATCAGCGATCAGATTATTTGCTGACGATTATGTAGTTTATCGTCAAATTAAGACACCCGACGACCACATCGCTTTTCAAAAAGATCTAGATGTAATTACAAACTGGTGCACGCTATGGCAAATGTCACTAAATACAGAAAAATGCAAATTAATGACCATCAGCCAAAAGAAAACAAACTCTCTTTACATTTACTCGCTTAATAACAGTGTTTTCGCTATCACCCCCTTGTACAAATATCTCGGTGTCCATATTACAACACACTTATCATGGAAGGCGCACATAAAACATGTTACAGCAAAAGCATCTAGCTCACTTGGTTACCTAAAACGAAACCTACGTGAAACCCCTTCAGCCACTCGTGAAATAGCGTACAGAACCTTTGTTCGTCCTCAGCTCGAATTCGATTCCGCCATCTGGTCGCCACATCAGGAATATTTAATAAATTCTCTCGAATCTCTCCAAAACCATGCCGCACGTTTCATCACGAAAGATTACAGTAGGCATTCTAGCGTTACTGCTATAAAGAAATCACTATCACTCCCGTCTCTTGAATCTAGAAGGAAGATAGCTCTGCTTTGCTTACTGTACAAAATCGCTCACAGTCAACACGCAACTACATTACCCCTTTCCCTCCCATTTCGCACATCTCGCCGCTTATATAACGCAAACAGTTTCACACGTGCGTTTGGCCACACATATGCATTTAACAAATCTGCATTACCTCTGGCAATAGCAGCTTGGAACGAACTTCCAAGCCACATTGTTGAAATTAATAATCTGGAATCATTTAGAGAAACATAAAAAATGATTCTGTTGTTGTGCGCACACGTTTGTTTCATTTCTACCATGTGCCTTAACTGTCCTCATTCTCGCTTCTTGCAAGCAGTTTATAGGTTACATGCGTTTGCACTTCTTTGCCATGAGTTTGACGAGCCGTGCGCGTTTCTAATCGTTCATAGTGCTGTTCTTTTCGTGTGCTTGATGTTAAACGGCGTCTTTTCTTCAGTTGTTTGATTTGTTGTTAGCTATGTTCTCCTGTTTTCGCTACATGTTGTTTCTCTTACCCCCCTCGCGCAATACTCCAGTTGGAGCCTTTGAGGTATTTGTATAAATAAATAAATAAATAAATAAATAAATAAATAAATAAATAAATAAATAAATAAATAAATAAATAAATATCGTCGTCGTCATCTGTACATACGACTCATCATCTTGCGTGAGCGCTATTTGTGCATATCGTCGTCGTCATTTGTACATACGACTCATCATCATCTTTTGTCTCCTGCGGGGCTTCGTCTCTGACTCGGGCGGCTGCTCGGAAATAAAGGAATCCCATCGACCGACGTCTCACAAGTGGTGGAGAGTGCTTCGATTCCCACGTCCTCTTACTTTCCCGATTCCCCTGGAGCTCCGATCCGGTCGTCGTTTGCTCTCGCCTACCACGGTGATGGCAGAAACCAACCCGTCCACCAGTGCTGCTACCACCTCTGCTCAGCCCGCTGGGCCTACCTGGACGGTGAACACCAAACACCGAGATCCTCCAGTCTTTGCCGGCCTCCACGGCGATGACGTCGAAGATTGGCTCGATCATTACAAAAGAGCCAGCGACGTCAATCACTGGTACGACACGCACAAATTGCGGTATGTCGCTTTTTACTTAGCCGAAGTTGCGAAGACATGGTTTTTTAACCACGAAAGTGGCTTTTCGGACTGGCCATCATTCACCCAGCAATTTCGCCAGATATTCGGCATGTCCTCTGGACGCTCAGAAGTCGTGAAACAGAAGCTGGCAACGCGCATACAAGAGCAGGACTAGTCCTACACGTCCTACATTGAGGACGTCCTCGCTCTCTGCCGCCGCGCACAGAGTGACATGGCGGAAGCTGACCGCGTTCGCCACATACTGAAGGGCAATAACACGGTCGCCTTTAATGCTCTCGTCATGCAGAACCCAAACTGCGTTGGTGATATTATCGCGGCCTGCCAGCGTCTAGACACGCTCCAGTCTATTCGCCTGCCACGAGCCTCTTAGCGACCCTCATCTCAACGGTGATGCTGAGCTGCGAGCCCTGATACGCACTCTCATCAGGGAGGAACTTCACGGCCATCTTTCTGGACCTGCGACGCTTGCAACCGTTCGCCCCGCTCCTCATGGACTGCGTGACATCATCAAGGGACGAACTGGCGTCGATGACAAATGCTCAAATGGACAAGTCTACTGCACCATTTCGTCCGCCAAGGTATGCCGAAATTACCTCCCGGCCTCCCTCGACCGTTCAGTCTCCACCTGCCGAAGCTTACCGCGACCCCCTAGCTTCGCTGGCAGCGAATACTGCCGCACAGCCGTACTACTCTCCGTGGCGGTCGTCGCGCCCTGTTTGTTTCTACTGCGGTATTCACGGCCACATTTCTCTCTTCTGCCGTCGGCGTCAGCAAGATAAAAGGCGGGGCTATGCTAGCTTTGAGCGAGACAGCGCACCTAGGTTTGACTCCTACGTTCCCGGGCGTCACCCAGGTGAAAGGCGAGGCTACGACACCTTTGATCGAGACAGGATACGAGGGCTAGATTCGTACGTTCCCGGACCGTACACAACCTCTCCTGGTCGCTCTCCTTCACCTTCCCAGGACACGGCTCGAGCATCCCGCTCGCCCCGGCGTCGCTCTCCTTCACCGTACCGCCGTTCCTCATCGCCCTTGCACGCTGCTTCCCATGTTGTGGACACCCGCTCGGAAAACTAGAGGCTGCAGTTTTTGAAGGAAAAACTGCATCGTATCGGACTTCCGAATTCCTCCTGCTCGCCCCGCCAATTTGCTCTCAGGTTTGTGTGGAAGGTGTTTCTGTCGACGCCCTTGTAGATACCGGAGCCGCTATTTCTGTTATACATCGGGAACTTGTGCTTCCGTCTGCAAAAAGTGCAAACGCAGTATGTTGGTCCGGTCTTGTGTGGTGCGAATGACGTTCCCATCTTTCCTTCCGGACAGTGCACAGCTCGCGTCCAGATAGACGGTATTCGTCATCATCTGCAACTTGCGGTGCTTTCGACGTGCGCTCATGAGAGGATATTATGATGGGAGTTCCTGTCCGCTGCTTCTGCACTAATTTCGTGCGGCGACCCAAGGATCCACATCAGCGACACCGAGACTTATCCCGTTTTTTATTCCCCGTGTCCCAACCTCATTGCAGCAGCGGATTGTATTACCCAACCAGACGAAAAACGTGTTCTTACCCTTGAGTCAACAGACATTGTCGAAGGAGACGCATTGGTTGTACCTTCTCAGCGCAGCATTTCTCCAGGAGTCGTCATCACTTCTTGCTTGGTCCGGTTCTCGAGTGGCTATGCCAACCTCACAGCCTTTAATACTATTCCTGAGCCACTACTGCTGCCGAAAGGGTCTACTGTCGCCAAGCTGCCACATCTTCCGCGCATTGTACGCCCGCACAAGGCCACACTAGTGCTATTAAGGCCACCTTGAGTGCATATCTCAATCGGGGCCAGACGGATGCACTCCTCACCATTTTAATGAAGCATGAAGCGTGTTTTGACGTTTCATTCGCGAAGCCTGGGTCAGACCACTGTAACTACTCATCGAATTGAAACAGACGGATCTCGCATCATTCGCCGTCGCCCGTACCGTGTGTCACCTTCGGAGCGAAAAGTTATAGAAGAACAAGTGAATGACTGCTGACACGCAGCATTATAAGGCCTTCAGCTAAGCCCTTGGTCTTCTCCTGTTGTGCTTGTTAAAAAAAGGATGGTTCTGTGCGCTTTTCCATCGATTATAGGGTGCTAAACAAAATTACCCGTAAGGATGTTTATCCAATGCCTCGTATTGACGATGCTTTGGATACCTTACGAGGTGCCGAGTATTTCTCGAGCCTCGACTTGCCCTCCGGATATTGGCAGATTCTCATGCATGAGCCAGATAAAGAAAATACTGTGTTTGCTACACCTGATCGCCTTTTCGAATTTAACGTGATGCCTTTCGGACTGTGCAATACCCCAATTACGTTTGAACGTATGATAGATACAGTACTCCGTAGCTTAAAATGGAAGACCTGCCTTTGTTACTAGGACGAGATTGTCCTCTTTTCGTCGAGTTTCTTCCAGCACCTACAACGTCTAGACCAAGTTCTGACGTGTCTGGCAAAGGCTGGTCTCCAACTCAATACTAAAAAGTGTCGCTTTGCAAGCCGAAGCATTAAAGTATTGGGCCACTTCGTCAGTAAGCATGGCATCCAGCCTGATCCCGATAAAATCGCTGCAGTGCTGCAATTTCCGCCACCAACCACACTTAAAGAACTCCGCAGTTTTCTAGGACTAGCGTCCTACTTCCGCCGCTTTGTCCGTGACTTCGCCACCATCGCTGCTCCTCCACACAAACTTCTGACTTCGACCGCGACCTTTGTGTGGTCGGACGGCTGTGAAGCCGCCTTCCATACCCTCAAAGGACTTCTCACGTGAGGGCCCGTGCTCCGTCAACCGCCCCTACTATTCTACACACTGATGCCAGTGGGCATTGAATTGGCGCTGTCCTGCTGCAGCGGAATCAGAAGTCTGAAGAGCAAGTCGTGGCTTATGCAAGTCGTGCTCTTTCTCCTGCTGAGGGCAACTACACAATTACAGAACAGGAATGCCTCGCCATCGTGCGGTCAATACAAAAATTTCGACCCTATCTCTACGGCCGCCATTTCACAGTTGTGACCGACCATCATGCTCTCTGTTGGTTGTCGTCCCTGAAAAACTTGTCTGGACGCCTCGGCCGTTGGGTACTGCGCTTGCAAGAATATGACTTCACTGTCACGTATAAGTCCGGCAAACAACATCAAGATGCCGACGCTTTGTCACGCTGCCCGCTGTCTCGAAACGCCCATGCTTCACCTTCGGTCTGCACGTCACCATCTAGCCACACGTCTCAGCACACGCCCAGTAGCCCGGGACAGGCGCTTGCCTCAGTTGACTTTCTTCCGTCTACTCACCTCGTCTCACTCCAACGTACTGACCCATACTGCCGATTGCTGATCGACCGACTTACTGGCTTGGCACGACCCCCCAACAGTCGCTTAAGACGACAACTTTCACGTTTTAAACTTCAGGGTGGAGCGGTATTTCGATTCATCTACCGTCCTTCCGGTAACAGGTGGGTACCAGTCATACCTCGCTCACTTCGACTCCAAGTATTAGAAGCATTTCACGACGACGCGACGGCTGGCCACTTGGGCTTTCTTAAGACCTACGACCGCATCAAAACGCGTTGTTTCTGGCTGGGCCTTTCCATCTCTATCACCAAATACGTTGGCTCCTGCGCGTCATGCCAACACAGAAAACGCTCGACATCCCTTCCAGCCGGTCCTCTGCAGCCTCTACCATGCCCGTCCAGCCCCTTCAAAATTGTGGGCATAGACTTGTACGGACCCTTCCCACTAACGCCCGCTGGTCACCGCTGGATCGTTACCGCAGTGGATCATCTAACGCGGTACGCTGAGAATGCTGCTCTTCGCTCTGGTACTGCCTCAGAAGTCGCCGAGTTTTTCGTGCACGAGTTTCGTGCACCGCAGCGATGGCCTAGCGGTAGAGCATCCGCCTCGTATGCGGGAGGTACCGAGTTCAAATCCCGGTGCCGCCTGGAACCCACCGGTTTGTCTAATGGGTAGAGATGTCCTCTGGCCTGGTGCTCGGCTGTCGTGGGGGTCCACATCTCGAAAGAGGGCCCAATAGCGATTTCAGCTGTTGTCTCTGGGCGCCTCTTGTCCAACCACAGACGGCCTTGTAGACGAGCATCCGCCGCGGCTGTGGGGGGCAAGTGCGGCCGCCGGGTACCTACCGGTAAAATAGGTACAAGCGCGCTCCCGGCCTGGTACTCAGCCATTATGGGACCTCAACGCTTGGAAAGGGGTGTTTGAACTCAACCCGAAGGTGCCCCACCTCAATAGGTGCTTGGGGCGCCACATGGGAAATTACCGCCATGCGAGCGGCCCAGACACCACTTGTTTTCTGTGCTCACGTTGGTTTCGACGAGAATTCAGGGCGCAGGCTCCTTTCCCAAGCGTATCACCCCTTAAGGAAGCCGATCGCCAGGCCGGGGTACGCTTGTACCCTTTTGAACCAGTGGGTGCCCGGCGGCTGTGGGAATCGAACCCACAGCCTCCCGCAGCCGAGGCGGGCGTTCTACCACTAGGCCACGAGGAGCACACGAGGTGCGCCACGGCGCACCTCGTGTGCTCCTAAGTGACCGTGGCCAAGACGTTCCTTTCGCATGTCCTTCTTGAAGTCCTCCAGGCCTCTGACACCACGCATAAGACCACATCAGCGTACCATCCGCAAAAAAATGGCCTTACCGAGCATTTTCATCGAACTTTCTCCGACATAATTTCAATGTATGTTCGACCCGATCACACCAACTAGGACACTATTCTACCTTTCGTGACGTTTGCGTATAATACTGCCGTCCAACGTACAACCAATTACAGTCCCTTCTTCCTTGTGTACGGTCGTGCGCCGTCTTTCGTCTTGGACACTACACTGCTTGCAGCACCTGCTGCTCCATCCGCTTTTCTTCCTGAAGAATTTGCTGCTCGCATCTCCCGCTGCCGTGAAATTGCCCGCGCCAACACCGCTACTCTTTAGGACAAAATGAAAATTCGCTATGATGCGACGCAGTCGCGTTGCTTCGTTCCGCCCAGGCGACGAAGTTCTTTTGTGGACACCTGTTCACGCACCGGGCCTCTGTGAAAAGTTTATCCACAGATATCTCGGCCCCCTACACCGTTTTGCAAAGAACTTCGGCCTGTTAACTACCGCGTCACTCCTGTCAGCTCAGCTACTGACCACCGCCGCCGCACTACGGAAATCGTTCACGTATCTCGCCTGAAACCCTACATTCGCCGTACTTACCCTTTCTAGCTTGCGGTCTTGCTGACCGCTTTCCTGAAGGGGGGGGGGGGGGTTGTGTGAGCGCATTTCGTGCATATCGTCGTCGTCATCTGTACATACGACTCATCATCTTGTGTGAGCGCTATTTGTGCATATCGTCGTCGTCATTTGTACATACGACTCATCATCATCTTTTGTCTCGTGCGGTGCTTCGTCTCTGACTCGGGTGGCTGCTCGGAAAAAAAGGCATCGCATCGGCCGACGTCTCACAATATACTTAAAACATTTGTCAGTTACGAAATATGCACATTGAGTTAACAAAAGGCATTGCCTCACAGCAAAAATACAAATTTACTATAATAAAGAATACTTCAACTCTTTTTATACTTAAGTGCAGGTTTAATATTCATTACAAGGATTGTCGTATACATAGTAAAGGGTGATTTTATTATATGCATACCTCATAACTACGCAAGATTACAAAAATGTAAAAAAGAAAACTCAAAAGGTTCGAAAACAAGCACCGCACAGGCAATCAGTCATGCTACCTTTTATACAAAGAACAGATGTTACTGTTTCGAAAGCTGGTGTTCCATAACATACTGCATTATTACACTGCTTGAAGTTTTTTCTATGTCAATGCCATCTCTTTCAATTTTATTGAGCAAGCTTGGTACACAATGTGATAATCTACTGAACCCATATGTGGTACGTGAAAAAGGTAACAGCCATTTTGCTTTTTCTCTATTGTACGAGATAACTATGGGCGCAGTAAGATTACATAACTGCAAAAATGTACGACTGTTACATCGGAAATATATTTGGCATTTTAGAGCAAGGTTAAGATTATAAATTTTTTCAGGGGGCAAATTTAAAGGGTGGTAAACAGCTCTCGAGTATGGGCATCATACTGGACATTTGCTATATGGCGAACTGGTCTCTTCTGGAGCACAGTCAACTTCTGTATATTGGCGTTTGTAGTATTACCCCATACTAAGTGGCAATAGGTTAAGTGAGGGGAAAATAGGGGATTATAAATCATTTGTTTTACGTTGCGCTGTAAAATATATCGCAGTCTACAGAGCACTCCGCAAGCTTTAGCTAAACGTGTAGCGATAAGGTCTACGTCATCATTCCAAGTCAGATGATCACTAAAAACAACTCCCAAGGAGATGTTTAAGCAGAATTCGCATGCAGGTGATTCAAGCTACAGCATTCAACAACACAACAAACATGTACTTGCACGATTTACAATAAGGTATCACATTTTCCCTCTATAAAAGTTTGACGTCTGCATACAACGCTTTTGAACAATATATGCAGTTTACAAAGTCACTAAAAAAAACAAATGCCTTAACAAAGAACCTGGTGGGACAGCCGAAGTTGATAGATAAAGAATTAATTGGGTGGGCCATCATGAACAGAATTCACCCACGAGGAAACTTGTGCAGAAGCTTTTTCTTTACTGCGAGTTGCTCTCACCCAAGCTCACACACCCTGCCTGGGTCAGCGGAGTAGTCACGATCCTGTAAAATTGCTTCCGTGAGTGGTTCACTGGCTGCAGGGCTTCTCTGAGGGGCAGTGAGGTTACTTAGATCTATGGAGGATGATTTTTAAGAGGAGTGTACAAAGATAATTTCTATGGGTTCCAATAGAAAGCAATTTTCGCAATCGATGTCCTTTACCTCATTGCGAGCTGTCAGATGCTCCAGTGCTGCTGCAAATTGTTTTGCTGTTGGGTTGTCATTGCAGCCCCCAAGTGATCTTATTGCAGCAAAAAATACCTCAAGGTGGTTCTGACAGAGCTTGGAAGACAGAAGATATGCCAATAGGTCATTTTCTGTAACCAAGTGGTTGTATAGATGGATGGCATTGTCTAGGCACACCACAAAGCGAACGAAACCTGTCTTTTCGTTGGTCCCTGTGATTAGTTTACCAGCTGCAGACTCCATAAATAAGCAAAACTAGGCCTTCAGTTCTCTGACATACGCAGTGACAGGAGCTGCATTTTCAAGACAGAGTGGCCTTTTTTATTCTTCTTGCCTTGGATGTCTTGAATTTTAAATGTCAAATGCATTGTTGACATGTCTGATACTCTTCTGTTAGAAAGGAATTTGAAAATTTAGGAATCTTTAAAGCTCTGCAGTCACTAAGAGCATCTGCTACCGATTGACTAAACGTTTGGGCCAACAATGAGACTTTCATATGCTGGTTTTTCCAACTAACATGTGCCTGGTCTAAGTTTGTTTGACAAATGTAGGCCCTCTGTGTACTGGATTTCATGCAGTTCATCAATGTGTTTCCACAATATGCACTGTTTGTTCATATCACAATAGACTTTTTATCAAACAGGGTGTACCGCAGTAGCTTTAACATGTGACAGAGGTGCAACATGGCAAAGAGAACCTTTTTTGTCACTGTATGTGGAAATGAAGCATCCAACTCAGTCAGGTCTATCTTGCAACCAAGGCTGTGCAGCAATGACAAATTCGCTGCAGCGCTATCGCAGGTCAAACTCGCAATGTGTGTACCTTTTTCGCGAGTGAAGCTAGCAGCTTGTAGCACCAAATTGCGCCTCTGCTTACCACCAAGGCCATCCACTAGAAAGTAGCCAATCGGCAGCTTCCATCTGCCATTGATTGCAACAAGCATTAAAACAAATGCATCTTTGGCAACTGGAAAGCTGTCATCATTGACATCAATTCCCATGTCAACATATCATGGAACCTTTTTCCATCCCACTCCATATATCTCTGAATGGCCATCTCATCCACAACCAGATTGCATAATGTGGAGTGGCCGTGCTTTACCTTCATAGCCAATGCAGTCATTGCCTTTTTTGAAAAAACAGCAGCCCCATCAATGGATTGATACCATTTACATAGTGTCTTTGAATGCGGGAGGCATGTGTTGAAAACAGCTCTTACATATTGATATGCTGTACAGGAATAATAATGCAAAGTCAGTGCAAATGCCCTGAGCTCTGGCCAGTAAGCCGGTGACATTGCTGCACCAGACTTACGTGGCAGTTGACGCATGAGCAAGTCATTTTTTGCACCACAAAGAGTCTGAAACATGGCGACATCCTCATTTCCTAGAATGGGATTGTCAGATAAATCTTCTATGACATCTTGGATATGAGTAACCTTTTGCAAAAGCCAGTGATGGGATTGCTGTAGAGTATTGATCGTCGCAGTTTCAATTGCGAATAACGCCATACTTCATGCCTCAGAAAGGCCTTTTAAGGCGTGTCGTCTGCTGGCTGTGGCTGAAAAATATCACACGCCGTAAGAGGTGCATGAGCAATGAACATGACACAAATCATGTACACAGAACAAGGTACTTAATTGTTGTAGCATACACTCTTGTGCAAGCTATGAATAATATAATGCTAAATTTTAGGTCATTTACTTGCTCACGATGGTTTCCGTTTACACTTTTGTGAACTTAAAAACTGTGAGGGCATAAAACTGCGATCCACAGGAGCGTGCTAGTGCCACTTAATTTTGTTTGTTAATTTGTTTGCAAAAATACTGCAGGCCCATCTAGGCCCAGGCAGGAAAGGTAAAAGTACAAAACTAACACAGAAGAGGCCAATGTAGCATAGTTAAATGCGATATGCTTCACAGAAGCCTTTTAGTTTGAGTGGACAAAATATACTGAGATAATATTTCTACATAAAGCACCCCTTTTGTCGGCCTGTATCACAGCTCATCATGACAGATCGAACAAATAAAGAGCATAGAAAATTATGAAACACCTGTTGGTCGTATAGTTCATGGTGTAATTTGAATGGAAAAGAGAAATTGAAAAAGGATTATTGGCCGCCAATTGGTGTTTATTGCAAACCCTGAGGAAACTCATACCACTACGGGCGAATATGAAAATATTTAATTACATGGTTGCCATGATCATAAATCTTACTGTCCAAGTGCAGTTCACTGATTGTCATTTATAATGGTTCAGCTATTAAACAGTTGTCATGGAAATGAATGCTACTTCACTTGCAGTTACCTAAGGAAAGAAGTATGTAAAAATTGTAGTGGCCATAGTCTGCCTTGCTGTTCGAGGTGTCGCTGGGTTGTGCGTAGGCAGCGCTGCAGAAGCTTCACCCTTGAGCGTTCTGGAGGGCCTTGGACTGGGAGACTGGATAAAATACACCAAGTGCAATAATAATGGACTGCTTACTGCAACATAGCTTGAAGGAAGGAAGGAAAGAGTGGAGAAGGAAAGGCAGACCGTGCATACGAAATACCCGATGCACAGTTGAAGCGAAACCCAGGATTAATAGCGACACCATTGGCTTCCATTAAAATTTAAGCACAATAATGACCAGCAAACAGGACATTGTTAGGGAGATCAGTGGCTGTGGCTATGTACTGTATTTTTTATTTACTGTCCAAAAATGATGTTGATAAAGCTTACCAGCACAGTTGGCATGTCATACATTTTCTTGCGGTAGTAAATGTTGGAGCCTAGCAAGGGTGTTAATTATGCGTGTAATGAGAAGACATGGCTGAAGTATAATTCAGACAGACAGACAGACAACGAACTTTATTTGATCCTGAGGAGCTACTGTCAGGACCCCCTAACGGGAGGCCGTTGTAACCGCTGGCCGCGCCCACGTAGAGGACAGAACGCCGTGACGCTCCGCCCTTTCCTGGGCCCTCTGGATAGCCTGGACTTGCTTTCGGAGTACCGTGCTTCTGATGGCCTCCTCCCATTCGGCTTCGCTGGAGAGTAGGTCGTTAGGTAACGCGGGACATCGCCAGAGCATGTGAGCCATAGAGCAAAAGGGTTCATTACAGTCGGGACAACCAGGGTCCACGTCTGAGTATATCCTACTAAGGAAGCCCCGCGACGGGAAAGATCCCGTCTGCAACATTCTTAGAGTAGCTTACTGACCTCTGCTGAGCTTCGGGTGAGGAAGAGGAAAAGCTCTCCTGCCAAGTTGGTAATGTTTAGTAATTTCATTAAATGTGAGAAGTGGATCGTTCTGCTGAGTCCCTTCCTGCCCCTCCGGAGCCTCCAGACCGTCGCGGCGCGTGAGTTCTCGCGCACGGTCGTGGGCCACCTCGTTGAGGTTTCGGAAGCCCTCGAGAACGTTCGTCCCCATGTGTGCGGGGAACCACGTAATATAATGAGAAGCGGGGCAAACCCTCTTCTCTAGAATAGAGGCCGCCTCTCGTGCGAGGTTACCCGATTCGAATGCTCTGATTGCGTCTCTCGAGTCGGTGTAAATGTAGAAATGCTCTGGGTCACACAAGGCCAGCGCAACTGCGATTTGCTCTGCTATACCCGGGGTGGCCGCCCTTACTGAGGCGGATGAGCGAAGCACTCCCCGCCCGTCTATAACCGACAACGCGAACATTCTCCTGTTGCCGTATTGCGCCGCATCGACAAAGAGCGAAGAGTCTATGTCATCCCTAACTCTCTTCAAGATGGCTCGTGCACGGGCTTTACGTCTACCCTCGTTATGATGTGGATGTACATTTCGCGGGAAGGGCCCCACCATGTAGGTCTCTCTCGTTTCCCGTGTCAGTGTTATCCACCGTTCCTCCATTATCCTAGGAGCCATGCCAACCTCGTCAAGGATTCGCCTGCCAGCCTTGGTCGACGACAGCCTGACCACCTGGGCAGTGACCTGCGCCTCTATGATTTCGTCTATGTTATTGTGCATTCCGAGTTGATGTAGCCTGTCGGAGCTCGTGGCAATCGGCAAGCCTAGCACTTTCTTGATGCTCTTGCGCATGAGGGTATTTAACTTGGTCTTTTCCGATTTCGTCCACACTAGAGCTGACGCCACATAGTTAATATGGCTCATCAGAAACACATGGTACATCCGAAGGAGGTTGTCCTCACCTAACCCCTTCTTTCGGTTGGACACCCTAGCGATTAACCTCAACATGTTCTCCGTCTTGGCTGTAACGTGGGTAATTGTTGTGGCATTACAGCCCCTCGAATCTATGAGCAGGCCTAGGATCTTGACTGAGTCGACTCTAGGAATCTTCTGCCCATTATTCGCGTATAATGCCACGGGTAGCTGGTCGAGCGGTGTCAGACCCCTAACCCCTTGCCTCGCTGGTCTGTAGAGTAACAGCTCCGACTTACTCGGAGACAGCTTGAGACCTGTGTCCGCGAGGTAAGCCTCTGTCTCGTCCAAGGCCGCTTGTAGAGCTTGCTCCATTTCTGCTAGGGAGCCCCCTGGGCACCAGATAGTGATGTCATCTGCGTACAGAGCGTGACCTATGCCCGGGAGGCCGCCCAGCCTTTCTGAAAGACCCTTCATGACTATATTGAAGAGCAGTGGCGAGATGACTGATCCCTGGGGGGTACCTCGAGCCCCCAGTTCATACACGCTCGACCGAATCTGCCCCACTTCAATAGTAGTGGTTCTATTCATGAGAAAGGACCTGACAAAGGCCTGGAATTTGACTCCCAGGCCTGTCCCGGCCGTGGCCTGCAGTATGTATCGATGTAATACTGTGTCAAACGCCTTAGTGAGATCCAGGGCGAGAATCCCTCTCACGTCCCGAGTGCCGCTATCAAAGATTTGCTTCTTCAGCATCAGCATAACCTCCTGCGTCGATAGGCCGGGCCGAAAACCCACCATATTATGTGGGAAGAGGTCCATGCGCTCTATGTACCCAGAAACCCTGTTCAAAATGGCGTGCTCCGCTACCTTGCCTATGCACGAGGTCAGTGATATCGGTCTCAAGTTGTCCAAATTAAGGGGCTTTCCAGGTTTTGGGATGAGTATCACCGATGCCTCCTTCCATCCGTCGGGCACCTGTCCTGTCTCCAATACCTTGTTAACCTCCTTAGTTAGTAGTTGCACTGTCCTATCGTCCAGGTTACGTAATAGCCTGTTAGAAACCTTATCCGGACCCGGAGCCGATCTG
Organism: Dermacentor silvarum; assembly: GCF_013339745.2. Lineage (NCBI taxonomy): Eukaryota > Metazoa > Arthropoda > Arachnida > Ixodida > Ixodidae > Dermacentor > Dermacentor silvarum. The sequence goes on from NC_051164.1 coordinate 28,152,341, forward strand.
CTATTCAAATTGTGGAGCACCGCCCTGATCTCCGATTCTGTGAAGGGCGCGTCCAGCTCGTCCACCGTCGCACACTCGATCTGCGGATAATCTTCTTCCTGCGTCGGCCCTATGGGGAGGTATCTATGCGCGACGGCATTCAAAAGCGACTGTTCAGTACCTCCCTCCTGTTTGTGCCTGTGTATGACTTTACTAAGTGTTTGCCTTTGATTCCCCTTAGCCTGCGCGTCACCCAGGAGGTGCTTGAGGAGGTTCCACTTCCCTCCTGAGCGCATGGACCCGTCTACTGCCGCACAGACCTCGTCCCATTGTAACCTATTGAGTTCCGTGCAATATCTTTCGATCTCTCTATTAAGCTCCGCAACCTTTTTCCTCAGCCTGCGGTTTAGCCGTTGTGTTTTCCACCTCATCAGAATCGAGGATTTGGCCTCCAGCAGGTGCGCTAAGTGCGGGTCCATTCTTGGGACTTCCGCTTCCGTCTTTACTATTGCAGTAGTCCTCTCTACGTCTTCCGTGAGCGAGTCAATAGCCTCGCCAAATGAGGAAAATGTGTTCGTTCGCTCCTTCCTAAGTTTTCTAAACGCATTCCAGTCCGTCATTCGAAATACCTTGGTAGGTCGGGCGTCCACACTTAAGGTTACTGCCGCTATGAAGTGGTCACTGCCCAGGTTTTCCTGCTTATTGACCCACGTGATGTTACCTACGTTTCTTACACATGCCAAATCAGGTGCTGTGTCACGCGCAACCGACGTGCCCAGCCTAGTGGGGAACCCTGGGTCCGTGATTACTGTAAACGCGAGATCATCCAGGATCCTCACCAGATTCTTTCCTTTTACCGTCTGTCTGACGTAGCCCCATGCACTATGAGGGGCGTTAAAGTCCCCGCCAACTATCAGGGGAGAGTGCTTGGCTATCGACGTCGCCTTCATTAGCAGAGACTTAAACGTCTGTCTCTGGTCTGACGGTGGGCTATAAACATTAAGCACAAAGACGCTCTGCTTAAGCCAACCGTGCGGTATAACCTCCACGAAAAGGGCCTCCATCTTACCCCGTCCAGAATGAATTTGATGCTCAATAAAGGGTAAATTTTTTTTGATCATCGTGGCTAATCCTCTTCCTCCCTCGTTCCTGACCGACACAGTTTTGAAGCCAGAAAGGGTAGGGACATCACATAGTGTCTCTTGTAATATTAAAATCTGCGGCTTTTCCACCTGATTCGTTAAAAACTGTCGTAGTGGAGCCTTGCGCCTTTGAAAACTGGCGCAGTTCCACTGCCAGATTACCAGATCTTTGTGATCGCCCGCCATGATGCTACATTACCATGGCTTGCTCCGCGTCCGGAGCATCCTCGGAGTGATTCACTGCCTTGCTTTGCGCTCGGACCTTGGCTTTGGCCCTAATCGCCGCCTTTTCCTCTAGTACCGTTACTCTTTGCAGCAAGAGCTTTACGCTTTCCTGATTTTCTCTACTTATCCTGAGTAGTTCCTCCAACATCTTTCTTTGCTGAGCCTCTCCCTCAGACGTTTCCAAGTCGCTCTCTTGATCCTCCTCAGGAAGGGGGGCCTTACGCTTTGCTTTACTGAGTCCTACGCGGGGTATCTGTTCGGTTACCTCTGGCGTCTGGTTGCTCGCCTCTATTTCACCGGGCTTGGGATTTGCCTTGGCGGCTTTGAGTCGACGTACCTCCTCTCTAAGCTCCTTAACTTCCTTCAGTAATGCCTCCACGTGCGACCTACTACCATGCTCTAGCGAAGGCGACCGCGTTACCTCCGTGGGTCTTTGCTGCTCCTTCTTCGTCTTCCCTTTGACACTCTTTGCTCCTTCTTCGTCTTCCCTATAATTCAGAGGAGTGTGTTTTTCTTATTCCAACATTACTGAAAAAAAGTTTTTCATCTTGCATAAGACTGCTTTCCTGCACTTTGTTTTATTTTCCTTATCTTGTACTTACTCTAGTTTGACTAAAAGGAGGTAATGATATAGCATGTATGGTTTTCATTCATTAGCACTTGCTCTAACCAGTGTTAACAATGAAAGTTGAACGCACTATGCTTGTCACCTGTGACAAAAAGGCTGTAATGTGGTTGATGATAGGTTGAACAGTTCTATCTTTCTCTTCATTCTGAGCATTACTAATATATTTTTCAAATGTTTCGAAAACATCATACAAAATTTGTATGAGAGTCTCATATGCATTTTTGAAACTGCAGTAATTACTTTAAAGGTGAAATCCAATCCAATATGTATATGACAGGGAAACACCATATTTTCGCAAAGCAGATGAGAACATGAATGAACCAAGGCACATGTATGAGAAAATGTCTTGAGCAAGCCCTGTGATAATTACCAAAATCAAACATGCCAGGACGTGTTGGATTTTGGAAAGCTCATCAGCGATGTCTGAATCAGTGAAAGACGAGCTAGCAGGTGTAGCAGTACCCTCTGCAAGCACATCAAACAAGCCCTCAGAGATGTGTATGTCCATTGTTGCTTGAGAGAGACCTGCCTGAACATAATAAAAGCATACTTCACTTCAAGAATAGTGGGGGACATCTACCACAGTCATGAAAAAGGCATGATCAAACTGGAAACATGCATTATGGCTGTATACAGCTGTGCACCAACTTACTGGCTCATCTTGATGCTGTAATGTTCCCAAGGATGTAGCTGCTTCACTTTAAGGTTCACTCATTGCTGCGGCATCGTCCTTTGCAAGCGTCTGCAGTTAAAGAATAAGCCACCTGATATTTTTAAGATCCAACAATAACATTTGCTGTGGAATGAATTTACACAACCTTTGCAGAGTCATGATCTGTGCATGCTTTCCCTACACATTGCATCCGCATATGTAGAAAACTATGTTCGATCTAAATGTGCTTGTAAAATACACATACAACTAATTGAATCCCGGGAAAATGGAGCTGTAGTAACTTCGCAGTGCATGTTCCCCACAAGAATATCATAGACATAGCTATAACACATACATAAGGTGATGTATTGCACCCTGTGTAATGCCTCCAGGCCTTCAGGGCACTACTAATAAATGAATAAAAATAATGTTCACTCCTGTAATATAAAGTACAACTGCGCATTATTTCATCTCAACTGTTATTTCCCTGTTGTTTAAAATTTGTCAACCAACACCATACCTACTGAAAAAAATGAAAAAGATATTTAGCCTCAATATGGGAAGTGATTGAACTTTGCAACATGGTGATTGAACTTGGCACTGACAAGCAGAGTTACAACGTGCAGAATGTTCTCTAGGAAATTATTGTTCTTAGTGACTATTACAAAACTTAGCCTATTACGTGAAGACTAATCTTTCATGGTTTCTTCAATTAATTAGTTTTATTGCAACTTTCATTGTTTTCAGAAAAGCCACAAGAAATGCATACAAAATTCAGTCAATAATAATTTTTATAGCAGGAAATGTAATTGTTCGACAATAAATAGTTTCACATCATGGGCCTTTTGGGAGTGTACACTAGCTGATAAAAGTACTTTAAGGAGAAATAAATGTTTACCACTTTGTGGGAATTATGACAAAGTTGGAAAAAATGTTTAATTGACTATTATTGCACCACTATTTCGTCAGTTATAATTCACACGAGCACGCAGTCACTAGCGAATATTGCAGTTACATTTTCGCAAATAAAAGAAACGTTAATTATGCTTACCTATGGAAGGACAGACCATCGCGCCGATTTTCTGTTCGATTAGGGCATCCTGGCACACAACACTTCATCACGCAGGTGCGCCTACTGGTGACGGGAGTTCTCGCCGGTCTGCTGGGCGGCCAAAGACGTTTTCTTCCGACGTGCCTTTAGGAATGGGAATCAATAAACAGCCTCAACAAAAAAAGAGAAAAAAGGTGTAATACAGTATTTTTACTACTTAGAGAAATAAAACTAGGAACACAGAATCTGTGCAGGCACGTATGTTAGGAATTAAGTGCAGTAATACTTGCAATAACTCGCAATAACTACTTTTGTCGGGTAACTCATAACAAGACATGAAATAATATGTGTGCCTCAAAACACAGTTCCTAAAAAATATGTGACTATACAGTCAGTAGCAAGCATTTCATGCATATCTACTGACGCCCCAATTACATTTAACTCAGAGGAGGCTACTTAGGTTTGAGTCTGACTTTATTTAACCACATGGCAGGACATAAAAGTACACATACACGTGATTAGGTGTGATGCGGAAAAATCTGCAATTCACAGCTTGACTGGCCCCGTCACCCGGAAAACAAAGCAAAATAACAACATTACAAAATTACAAAATTGATTAAGCAGAAGGTAGGCCATATTTTAAAATATACGGTTCAAGTAGTACTTGAATCGTATATTGAAACTGGAAATTATGAATATGGCAGCTAAAGCAAGTATTGTACATAATGCAAGACCTACCAGCCTGGACACTTTATATTTTGCAAAAACCGTAGACACGATCCTTTGTTGGAAAGACTGCATGCATTTAATTAAAACATTGCTCTCAGTACCTACGTTGTTCGATACACACATTATTAACCATTAACTTGGAACAACAGAAACTGTCAACATTGTCTTTTTACCAGTGAGCTTTTTTTTCAGTGCTTTTGCTGTTGCGGATTCAGCCGGTTTCAGGAACTTATCTGATTAGACTTGTCTAATACAGGTGACACACGCCGCACAATATTTTGATCGCGATCATGCCCGATCCGGATCAAATTTCTCGCTTGTGATTAACTTCTTTGTGCAAGCTGCGCGAGGGAGTCAATTGCAGTCGCGAATTTCGATCCGATCGGACTTGATCGCGGTCAGAAGTCTACGTGTGGTGCCCGCACTAAGGAAGTGCCCCTCTGGTATACTCTTTAGAGATATTGCTGTGCTAATAAAGCAGCATAAGTGCCATCACAATTTATTATTTGTTTTACATGCAATTTAGCAATCGCATGCCACCAATCTTTCACTAGCTTTAAAACATCCTCACCACTATGACTTCATTCTCACAACTCAGTACAACAATAGTAAAATTGTACAATAAGCCCACATTTGGAAATCCCACGAAAGATTGAGGACAGATGGCAGGTACGAATTATACCAACAGAACCTAGAACTGATGAGTGGCAGTGAACGGTATGTACACACCTTGTCAAAGAAGCAGATCAGATGCCTTGTCCGGCTACTCAAGCTGCATCTTGCCACAGGCTCCTATGTGATGTAGAGATGCCTCCGTCTCACGAAATAGTGTCATCCCTAAATAATAATAAATGTTCAGTTTATTTCAATCACTGCTGAGACTGCAAACTTATGATTTAACATCATCGCGTTAAATTGCGAAAAGGCCTCATACAGCCAACTACATTAAGCTGCATCTGGTTTTGAAAATATCTCATTTGAACATCACAGGCGGTTATTTAACCTGTCAAATGCGTGAAAACACGCAGAACACTAAAGACAAGTAATATAGGTTGTCTTGACAATCTATAAGGAGAAAAAGTTGTATACAAGCTAAAATGTGCTCTTGAGTCAGAACAATCGGGTGCCCTCTCGCGCAGCCGTTAGCTGTGAAGACAACACATCAACGTACTTCTAGAATAGTATATACGATTTCTTGCTGACCAATTACGTACAAAAGCAATGACATTCGCAGCTTCAATTTTTGTGCCCGCTCAGACTAACCGATACTCGGCACTAGTATACATTATACCAAAAAGCAAAGAAACAATAGGTGAAGCTCTTGGCAACATCAATACGTTTCAGGGTAGTTTTCATAAGACTTTTCGCTAAATGTGCACAACGACATGAACAACGAACATTAGGAAAGTACTTTTATAATTTTTGTCGCTGTATTAATTATCTTGTGCTCCACATAACACGAACCATAAAAATGCTCCAAACGCCGGACTTACCTTTTGAGGCGTTCTCGGCAAATGCTCCTTCGTGTCAGGTCCGGCGGCATCGACTGCACGAACGTTCCTTCCCACATAAACACTGTTGAATTGCGGATGAACTACGGCGCGTGCTAGTACAACTTCCCACACATTTTTCCGCGCACTATGATCCGCTGCGAGATCGGCGAAAGTACCAGAGGCTATCTACTGAGCCGGGAATGGACAGAACTGGACAGAACTGCGATGATCAACGACACCGCACCGCACGAAAGATATAGCTAGCTAGCAGCGTTGCACAGGCAGAGGGGCTTAGCGATGGCTCATGCACACAAAAATAGATCGCATTGTCTCTCGCAAAAGCATAAATATGATTCAACTATCACATCAGCCGTCCGCAATACAGCGCTCAAGGACTGACAGCCCAATGTTTCTAGACTGGTAGCATTTTGACAGCCGAAGACAAGAAAATGACGTCGTCTCGTCATGATAGAGGCACCGGAAGCGGTTGCAACTTGCAAGAGCCGAATAAACGTCGTGACTGTCATGTTGTTTACACCGTCGTCTCTAGCTCCCCGGTAATCGTGATCGTATAGGGGGGGGCGGCGTAGTATTTACATGTTACACCAGTTATGCGGCGTATTTAAACAACGTTGCTTTCAACAACGAGGACAGCAACCTCTGGAGAAGCTTTATCAACCGGTCAGGGCCATTAAATCGCACATTTTGTCGTTCCGTTTGTGAATGTTTGTGAATGCTACAAGGTGTTCGTCGACGATGCATCGACGACGCATTGGGTGGTCTGGCTTTGGTCTGGCTCGTTGACACACTTTGGTCTGGCTTGTTGTCTGCCGTTCTGCGGATGTGTTTAGTTTATGAGGAGTGGCAGTATCGGACGCTGCTGCCACGCCGGCTCGATTTGCGTTCTAGCGAACGCGTGAGAACGTCCGTACTGTCTGACGTGAGTGCTTTCGGACACTGCTTGCGTGCTGTTACACGCACACGTCACACGTGTGCGTGTGTATCTGTGCGTGCGTGTGTATGCGTGCGCGCGCGCGCGCGCGTCTGATATGCGTCATTATTGTGTCTGCTATTTGCAAAAGTGTTTCAACAACGGAGCTGTTTAATGATGATGTGTGATGTTTTATGGCGCAAGGGCCAGTTATGGCCAAAGAGCGCCATGCCAGTGTTTGTGAGTGTGCAGTGGAGCCAAGGTAGATATACCTGGTAGCGAAGCTTCCATAGAAGCCCATACGTTCAAAACATGGTTGCTTACCGGCGGTTCATGGGGCTTAGCGCCATCTGTGTGAGGAGGGAACACTTCCGGCGGAAGAAAAAATAATTTGACGTCATATCCGTCAAAAACAGAAGTGACGTCATTTTGTTCTCATAGGCGCGAAATTTGTTTTCGGAGGCCTGCCATTAGAGCTGTATATTCAAATGCCCCGCCATTCGACTTCATGGGCGTTCCGAGTTTTCAGCGCGAAAAGCGATGCCGGAAAAGATCAGCCGTACGGGTGTCGAAATCGCATCGCTGCACAGAACATACTTTCTTAGGAGGCTGACGAACACTTTGGGCGTAGATTGCGTTGAGTGCTCGTTCTTTCGTCGGACGCCAAGCCCGTCGGCCAGCGCTGTTGCGCGAAAACAACTAAGTAAACAAGTACCTGACGGTCGCAACTCACTACTTTTGACTGCACAGGTTAAGAAACAATAAAACTACCCGCGTCACCTAATTCAGGCAAACGTCGACATGCAACACAACACATGTGAGGGGGGCGTATTGTAACAGGTGAACTTTACGAGCGCGCCTTTCCACGCACTCCAAGAGTTGCATGGCATTGCAAGTGATAGCGGCGTCAACGCCCACCGCTATCGATGGGCGCTCTCACGGTGGGCCCTGAAAGAAGGTATATATTGATAATGACCTAGTAAAATACAGTTGTATCTTTTCTCGCCATGCATATATAAAATGAATTAAGAATTTTATTTTCGTTGAATGAATCTAACTGCGTCTCGCTTTAATTTAAAAACGCTTTTTTTCTTTCCCAGTGTTTATTCCCCCCAAACATAGTCGCGCTTCAATCGCTGCTCCCATAACCACCCTTGCTGATGTCGGTGACAATTGGTTCTGAACTGCTTTTCGCCCGAAGCTTCGCGACCTATGTGAATCGACCTTGGTGGAGCGGTGAATTCTGAGAAGTGGAGCTGTTTAAGCCGAGCGTTAGTCCGTAACGTGCGAAGAGAAAATATGGGCTGATCCTGGCGATAGCCCAGAAAGGATCCAAGCGCAATGCCACATACACCTGTGAACTAGCGAAGCTGACCCTCGCTATGTCTAGCTAAGCATGGTTGCGACTATAAGCTTAGGCAATCATCGAGATCAATAGCTAATCCGGAAAATTCCCGAAAATGCTGGGGATGACTTGGTACTGCTTAGCCTAGCCCAAATACATGGCCAATACCTTGCGATAGCCGATCAATAGCTAATCGATAATCCATCAATAAATTGCGGAAAATGCTTGGGATGTGCTCTGTCCTGTCCCAGCACTTGGAAAGGCTTAGCCTAGCCCAAAAGCCAGAACTAGCTAAGTGCCCATCAGCTGCGCTGTCTCTTTAGCATTGCGCCTCCAGTGCAAGCTACGGTAACCTTTTTTTTTTAATTTGTGGGCGGCATGTGTGAAAGCCAGGGTTGTCCGACATGTTCGTCATTTAACAACACTGCTGCAATTGATGTAGGAACATTGACATTTTGGTCGTTTCGATCGAGATCAGCTTTTAACGCATCGCAAAGCGTTGCGTTGCTCTGAACCATCACTTACAGACGAACTTCTTTGTTATTTTTTGTTTAATTTCAAATGGAGTTTTGTGCAGTATATACACAGATAATGGTTACCAGGTTGCCACCCTAATCTCGTTTTGCCACTATTGAACACATACGAGTTTTTTTAACACGAAAGTGTTTTATGCCGGGGTCCACCAAGACTTCACTGACGTATTTCCGTCACGGAAATACGTCAGCTTACAATGTACACGAACATAATACAAAGAAAGAAACCAGAAGAAAAAGTTCCACAAACATGGAAAATTTGGAAATCGAACCCACGACCTCTCGGTCCGCGACGATAGATCGCCGAGCGTTTAACCCATTGCGCCACAAACGTATTTGCAGAGAGTTACACAGACGCGCCTTATATATCTAACACTCCTCCGTGTACCCGCGCTCTTGCTCGGGGCGGTGCCGCCGCCTACGAGCAGAAAAGAGAAGTACTGCATTATGACACTAACGCGCACCGACAGTGAACGCTTCGGTGGTCTCAGCACTACGACGCCTCGATGCCAGCATTCGAAGGGACGCTGGCATCAAGAAGCACTACCAACGCCACCTAGGTGGCGTTCACCGTACTCAGCACAGCGGAGCGTGGCCTCCGCAATTAGCTCTGAAAATGTTTCTGAAGTTGATCGCGGAGGCTGCAATTACGACGCGCTGTACGCGCTGATTTGACTCGGTGACGATTCAGTTACGTGCTTTGTCTTGCGCGTTGTATTAGTGTGTCAGTTACGTGCTTCGTCTTTCGCGTTGTGCTAGCGTGTGCAGCGTAGTGCAGCTTCCATATGTACGACGGTTGCCCATGGTCATCGACGTAGGTAGTCGTGATGGAGGAGACGTGCCACCAGGCGTCAGCGTGGGTGCATCAACGCCTAAGGGCGCTTTAGCCACAAAACACCAATAGACATTATATATCAATGTGCAATAAACATTACACTACTTCTGTGAAGACACGTTTCACTTTCGTGTTCTATACCGATTCCTATATAAGAGGGATCAACCACATTTTTTTTACTACATCAAGCTCTCGGAATATAGTGCACAAGTTCTTCTCTAGCTAGATGCTGTGAAACTGCTTAGCGCAAATAATTTTGCAAGCAGCAATCAATTGCGTATTGATGGTACGACAGTTTTGGTGATTGATGGTTATATCATTTCATAATTTTTAAATTTTTTTCCGCAGAAGTGTGGTAGATTTTTGCTGCTATTTTGGCTACTTATTCACAAATTTATTTACGCTGTGTTTGTGTTTCTGTTTTTTTTAATTTTATACATGTGGGTATGCATGGTCAGTTTATGCCTGCCTGCTTTGGTTTGGCATAAACAGGCACTAACATCCTCTTACATATGGCTAATAAAAAACAGTGAATCCAATCCACGCTGTCAAGGTTGTTGGACGGCGAAGCTGTAAACGGCACCCACGATTACCCATTGTAGCGTCACTTGAATTCACACACGTGGCTCTACAAAGAATGAAAGCAGAGACAAGTGAAATGCACTTAACCACATCATTTATTAATTCACAACGACATTTTATTAGGCGCTGTTCTTCTGGTGTCTTTACTTTCCTTGGTCTACCCATGGTAGCCTGGAATGAACTAAAGTAGTTGCTGGACCGTGGTCACGCCACTACGTGATTTCTATGCTGTTGGGTACTTTTCCACTCGGAGTAGCTTACGCAACCGTAATCTTAACCGGGAAACACACGCGGGAGACTGAACGCTGTAACCGACATCCACAACGATTACCCATTGTGACGTCACTTGAATTCACACACGTGGCTCTACAGAGAGTGAAACCAGAGACACTAGTTGCACAGGGTTTTGAATGACGTCGACCCCTTTCGAACCCTCTACAAACCTAATCTTTACCAGAACGCGTCGGACGTGTTCCCGTTGCTCACACGCGCCTTACCATCCATCATGTGGTTTTGATGCTTGTTTTGTGGTTTTTATTTTGAAAACGAGTGCTTAGCTGTATGCTGTATGCCTGATTTCAAAGGAGATATGCTGTTTGTATTCAATCTTTAGCCTGGCGTTTTTGGCTTATACAGACATAAAAATTTCCTTGCCTGGTAGAAGTAGAAGTAGGCTACCTAGTCACTTTTACAGCTTCGCTGTAATAGTGACTAGCAGATTCGAATTTGATAGTCTCTGGGGGGCTGTGGCATAATTACTAGCGAGAACAAGACTAACGGAAAAGAGGTGTGACAGGGCAGAGTGCTCTGTCCTGTCCCAACTTCTTTCTGTTGGTCGTGCTAGTAGCTAGGTCACAGAAACTGTATCAACACCAACTAACCCAGCTTTCTTCGTTAATTACTCGTCGTGTGGGGGAGGGAGGGCACACTTAGCGGTATGGAAAATGCGCTGCTTGAAATTTGTGCATTACTATCTCTGACTGACATCTCGGAAGCAAGCAATATGACGGACGTTACAAAGCACATGCATCTTCTGATACTGAACAAACTGCATGCAATCAACTCCTTTGCCAACCCGTCCTTGTTGGGTGTGTTTTCAATGAGGTATAATTACGTTGCCAGGTTCTTTTATTGTGCATAAAAACAAACCGGTAGCATTTTTTGGCTGGCTTTCTCAACCCCGTGGACCCTCTTTAAACACCCTTCCAACAAATAGGAATGGTTCTACTTGACCTATTCCCAGTGACCTCATCGCGCAACAAATGGATAGTCATCGCTAAAAAATACTTAACCCGGTACGCCGAAACAGAAGCTATTACGCAGGAAAACTCTTCTGAAGCGGCTAAGTTTTTGTCCTCCACATCGTCCTACGGCATGGTAAACCTTCTTGTGCCATCACAGATCGCGGTGCAGAATTCACAGCTGAAGATCCATCAGGCAGACTAGGACGTTCTGCAGTTAATGCATAGCTCTCACCGCAAGAGCACTGCGTATAACCCTCAAACAAATGGATTAACGGAACGTGTCAACCAAACGCTGGTTGATATTTGCTTTACATGTACGCCGACTTAGAGCACAAGAAGACATGGGATGACATTTTACCTTATGTGACTTTCGCGTTTAACAGTGGTGTACAGGAGACCGCACTGCTTACGCCTTTCGAAATTGTACAGAGGCGCCACGTCACAAACGACGGCATATCACCCCCAAACAAATGGACTGACCTGACGCCTGAACAAGACGATCGCGGATATGCTATCAATGTATGTAGCCTAATATGCTATAGGATATGCTATCAATGTATCGAAAGGATCCCAGCCTTCAACAGCTGGTCCTCCGAGGCTGAGCTGTTCAATGTGTACTTCTCCTTGGAAGATACCTCTGGGACTTGGTTCGAGGACCGGAAGTCCACTATTTGAATGTGAGGCTTGAGTTCCGCAGTAACTTCCCCAGAAAATTCACCAGCATTGTCTGCAAAGAAAGGGCCGATGTTTCACTGGAAGCCAAAGTGCAGCTACCTAACAAACACGTTGCCATCTTTACGGAAGAACTGATGTCTCTTCTGCCACGCCGACCCGGAAATATTCTAGGAGAAGAAGGTTCGCCTACTCATGCGTGGTGTCAAGTACAAACTTTTCGCAAGAATAATACGAAGCCCACAAAAGACCGTCAAATGGTTTCTTTGTGAGGACACCAACACCAAAAAAAAACACTCGAAATTCGGAACAAACAGTTCAACCGCTGCATGCTCACGACAAATTACGCCGAAGTGCAATCGCTCAGAACTGACGAGCTGCGCGAGACCATCAGAAAGTTCTTCCTTTCATCATAGCCTAAAGTGACTTCGATTGCTCACCTCGCACACGAGTAGATCTCGTGTGGGCCGATCCTGATTATATATATAGAGCAGAAAGGGTCCAAGCTCAATGGCACATATCAGGGACAAAAAAGAAAGATAGAAAGATAAAAAAACAAAGAAATCACGTGCGGCGCACACCCGCATTGTATATGCTACACGCGTGATCACGTGAGACTCAGATCACGTGACAGGCTCGCGGCCATCAGG
>NC_051164.1:28165131-28204330 GCF_013339745.2 Dermacentor silvarum
ACGCCCGGCGAAACCCGGACCATCAAGCCCGCAAGATCCTGCCGAAGCTTTTTTTTTCTTCAGATTTCGTCATCGGCCAAGTGCAGACTGAAGAAAAGTCTATGTAGCATAGCCAAGAAAAGATGATGATGATGATGATGATGATGATGATGATTTATTGGCATCCCCTTTGAAACGGGGTGGCGACAAATAGTCACCTAGCCTGCTTGATTTAATCAGGTATACTACACATGTTCTTTATCTCGCATTTTTGTATACCTTTTTCAAAAATTTAGCTTGTACCGCTGCCTATGATTTTAAGAGATCAGGTCGTATCGATCTTTTCCCTGCTTTTTTTCCACCAGTACTCTAATCGTCTCTTGCTGATCTCTACGGCTGATCTGTTTATGTTTCCTTCCACTTTAAACCCAAGCGCTTCTGGGAGTTGCGCGTTACCTACGGTTCTCGCTGGGTGGATCCCGTCGCATTCCATAGATGTGCTGAGTGGTCTCTGGATCTTTACTGCAGCATACACATGTCTCATCTAGTTCCGAATATTTGTTCCGATATGTTTTCGTCCTTAGGCAACCGGCTCGAGCCTCAAATAGCAAGGCACTGCCCTATGTGTTATCGTACAGATTTTCCCTTCTAATTTCTTTCTTCTCATTCTTGTAAATCTCCATTGTCCTTTTCGTTTCCATTCTTTGCATCCAATTCACGGTCTCTATTTCTCTCACTTTCTTTCTGATGACCCCTGGTTGTCTATTTACAGTTTCGATTATCCTGTACTTGGTTGCCAACTTCCTTGACCTCTTCCTCCATTCTGTGTCCACGCTTTTCATGTAGAGATACTTGTGCACTTTAGCCGCCCATTTATTTTCATCCATGTTCCTGAGCCTTTCTTCAAAACTAATTTTGCTTTGTGCTTCTCTGACTTCAAAAGAGGCCCAACCCATGTCTCCATGCACTGCCTCATTTGTCGTATTACCGTGTGCTCCCAAAGCCAACCGGCCTACTGATCTTTGGTTAACTTCTAAACCCGCCAATATATCCGATTTTAAGCATATAATGGCATTTGCGAATGTTAGCGCTGGCACCATTACTCCTTTCCAGATTCCACGCACCACCTCATACTTATTGTGGCCCCACAGTGCTCTGTGTTTCATTAATGCTGCATTCCGCTTCCCCTTTATTTTCAGATTATCTTGGTGGTTGCTTGAGTAATTCTTTCCTTCGTTTATGTGTACGCCGAGGTACTTATATTGCTTCACTATGGGTATTACTTGCTGTTGAATTGACACCACGAAGTTACTCGTGTGTTCATTAAAGATCATAATCCCTGATTTCTCTGTGCTAAACTTAAGGCCTAGATTTGTCGCTGCGTTCCCAAAGATATTCGCAAGTATCTGTAAATCTTTTTTATTGTCCGCTAGTAGCACAATGTCGTCTGCGTACATCAATCCAGGGACCTTTTGTTGCACCATTTGTCCATTACGCATGTAGGATAAATCAAAACCTAATTCGCTGTTTTCCAGTCGTCTTTCTATGCCCTTGACGTAAAGCGTGAACAACAATGGTGACAGAGGGCATCCTTGCTTCAATCCTTGGTGAATTCCCACCATTTCATTTCCTTTTCGACCTTCCCATGCCACTTGTACTTGGTTGTCTCGATATATCTCCCTCAGCAGCTCCACGAAATCGTCATTATGCCTTCGTATTGAATATCCCACAACAATTCCCTGTCTACGTTGTCATAAGCTCCTTTAATATCTAGAAATGCTACCCATAAAGGTCTTTTCTGAGCTACTGAAATCTCTATGCACTGAGTTAGCACAAACATATTGTCTTCTAAGCGTCTGCCTGGCCTGAACCCATTCTGTAGTTCCCCCAATACACCGTTTTCCTCCACCCCCTTCGACAGTTCTAATTTTATGGCTTGCATTGCCATTCTATATATCACCGACGTTACTGTAACTGGCCTGTACGAGCTCGTCTTATCCTTATCTCCTTTGCCTTTGTAGATGAGATTCATCTTGCTTTCACGCCATCCAACGGGAATATTCTTTGTTCTAATCACTTGCTCTATGGCATTAGTCAGCAGTGCCTTGCTTTTTGGACCGAGGTTTTTGATTAGCCGTATTGGGATTTCATCGGGTCCTGCTGCCGTGTTGTTAGGGACATTTTCTGCTGCCTTTTTCCAATAGAAGCTTTCTATGCTGAATTTTGATCTCTCAAGCCTCTCTGTTGTTGCTGGATCTGTTGTCTGAACTACACTTTTTCTCGTACCGAAGTTATGCCTGATAACGTCTGTGATGTACCGCAGCGCATCATCGCCTTCATAGATGTTACCGTCTTCATCCCTTATAGCCGTTTGCGAGTTTCTAGTTGGAGCTCCGAGTGCTTTTATATGGTTCCAGAATCTTTTTGGGGTGCCTTTGTCTCTTTTGTGAATGTTATGCACCCAACGTTCACTTGCACATTTAATTTTCTCTTGCACGAGCTCACTCGCAACCCTTTTCTTTTCTCTGTATGTATTCCATCTAAGGAGCACCTCTTCTTCTTGTAATCCCAACTTTTTGGCTTCTCGATGAACCCTAGATGCCTCTTTACGCTCTTCTATAGCTTGTTTAATTTCTTTGTTCCACCACTTACGTGGTTTCCTCTTTCCAATCCAACAATTGTATTGCCGTGTCCGCCTTATTTCATGCTGCATAACCTCCACCAGTTCCTTATATTCCCAGACTGCTGTAGGAAAAGCCTCAATTTTCTTCTCTATGTTGTTTGCGATCTCTGTTATTTGCTCGTCATTCATTTTTAAAAACTCTGAGGCTATTGGTTCATGTTCTGCACTGGTATCTCTCCCAAACTTTAATGCTAAACGTCTATGATCGCTTCCCAGGCTATTTTTTCCATTTTCGTCTATTATCATTTGTTCCAGTTGTTCGTGGACCATTTCTGAGACTAAGGCGTAGTCGATACATGACTGCCTGTTTCCGCATTGCCACGTTACCTATCCATGACACTTATTTTCCCTGTTAACTACTATAAGGTTCTGTTCATCACACAAATCCAGCACTAGAGAGCCGTTGTAATCAGTATATCCGTCTAAATCGTCCATGTGCGCGTTCATATCTCCCACTAATATCACCTGGCCCGAGTTACTGAACTCATTAATATCGCTTCTAATGCAATCGACATGCATTATCGACATGCACAATCGAAAAGCCAACCTACAACCAGCGCCACCTACGCGCATTACGGAAGAATCCCGGCGCGACAAGTGGGCTGGGACAGAGAGGGCCACGGCTTGTACGGCGTTCGCACACAGTGGAATAAATGTTCTTTTTCGGTTTTATCCGAGTCCAGTCTTTTATCTTGAGCAGAGATAACTCCCGTGCCGGGAGCAGAGATTACAGACATCAGTAGTCTTCACTTTGCTTTACACCTTTTCACGGGCACAAAGTCGCTTTCATCCGAGCTTTCTTCAGTGGCCGTAGAGTATATCAGCGTGTCGTCGCTGTCGGCGTCGCTCGGGTGGCCGGAGCGCTTTCGTGCAGCGGCTGTAGGGGACGTGGAATATATGGGCGGAGGCCCCGGTGATTCCACGTCCATTTCCGCATTCACGAGAACGCCGTCTTCCGCAAACACCAAAGAAAAAAGCTTGAAAAATTACATATACTGAAACCAGCGTTCTACAGAGGAATCACTTCGTCTTCTTCAAGAGTTCTGTTAAGGCAGTGCTGCTTCTTGAAAATGTTTACCTCTAACACATTTTAGCATGCCATCATTCTTTCACATTGTATATTTCGTGTCCATAGTTCACTTCATTACCCTTTGCCATAGTTCTATTACATATATGTTTTGTGCACTTTACAATGACCGTTTTTCAGGTCCCTCTACAGCTCTGTCACGTCCACCTCGCGTAATTCATCGCTGCAATTCGAACGCATTAACATTGGCCTGGCGCTCTTGGGCCATCTGTGGAACTTGCACCGCAAAACACTACATCCATCGTACCTTTTACGACGGTGGCATGAACTCAACGGCATACAGTGTTGTCGGCATTATGCAAGAGGCGTCTCGTCGATCAACTCTTAAGATTTTCAAGAGCACTTTTTTATGCGTACGAAACTAAAATTATTATTTCGGCATGTTGTCAAATATGTATGTTATCTAGGCATTCTTCTGACTTGCTTTAGACTTTTAAACAAAATTTTCAGATGTTGACACTTTTGAGTGCCTTTTGGGGGGCTGACTTATTGTATGGCTTTCGAGTTCCCACCACAAAGGTGAAGGGGTGCTTCTAGGACTGCCGTCAATACTGCATTTTGCGTTCATACATGTGTATGTCCTATAGAAATTTCCCTCAAAACCGCGTTAATACTGTATGGTGAGTTATCTCACTGGAACGATCTAATAATGTAGAACTTGTACGCTAGCTAGTCCACCGATCAAAACTAAATAAAATTTATTAAAACGGGCTGTCCATGCTACGAGGCGTAATAGCTAGATATTGATTTCCAACAATATTATTGTTACCTGCTTCTTTCAAAAGTGAGACATAGTTTTGCTGGAAGTAAAATGTTGAAATTAAATACAAGGTAGTATTTATGGCAGAAGATATGTTTATTTTTCACTTCCACTTGGGCTTGAGACACTCCTTAAGCGAGATTATCCTAATGTTCGCAAGTGTTACAACAAGAATAGCCGACGAAGGGGCACCCTGGTTCCTTGATGTTTCATGGACCTGTAATAGAAGACCGATTATTACACAGACTCTTCTCATGCCAACTTAATATAAGTAATGTAGGTTGTGAAACCACACGGTATTTTCTAGCCGAGAAAGCGGTTATAAGGAACTACACCGGAGTGATAAGAAAGATGAAGTACCCGCCGCGGTGGTTCAGTCATCTAAGGCGTTGCGCTGTTGAGCACGAGATCGCGGGATCGAATCGCGGCTGCGGCGGCCGCATTTTGATGGAGGCGAAATGCAAAAACGCCCGTGTGCTTGTGTTGTAGTTGCATGTTACAGAACACCAGGAGGTCAAAATTAATCCGGAGCCCTCCACTACTGCGTTCCTCATAATCAGAGCTGGTTTTGGCACGTAAAACCCCACAACGAAGAAGAAATATGAAGCAGTAAAGTTGAATGTATTTGAATATTTATGGTGTGAGCGCCTTAAGCTTTGGACAACAACAAGAACGCATAAGAAACGCTGCTTAGGAACGAAACACGTATATCCATCATCATCCTATATTTATATCCACTGCATGACGAAGGCCTCGCCCTGCGAGCTCTAATTATCCTTGTCTTGCACTAGCTGATTCCAAGTTGCGCCTGCAAATTTGCTAACTTCAACACCCCACCTAGTTTTCTGCCGTCCTCGACTGCATAGCAGCGGCAGCCTAGCTGCCGTCACGCAAAAAGGTAGACGTTGAAGACCCAGGGTTTCGCCGAGAACAACGCACAAGCGTTTATTGCACGCATATATAAAGTAAAGGGGAAAGGGTGGAACTGGAGAGTGGACACAGAAAAGAAAATTGGTGCATGCGCAATAACAGCGCGCACATGACGCGGTGGTTTGATACCGCATTTTACATTTCGTCCCTTTTAAAAACGCTGCACTGACTTGCGTGTTCTTGTGGAGCATCGAAGAGGTTGTGTGGTTACTTTGTCAGCCCAGATGCCACGAGTGTTGAAACAACAGGGGTCTGGTGGTCCACGTCGGGAACCGCTTCTTGGGGTGAAGATTCCCCCGCGTCGTCGGGGCTCGCGGATGGCTGTTGGCAGAGTGGCGGTGCACTCGGTGTAATGTCTCTGCTGATAGTGCCTGGGTCGGTGCCCGCTGGTTCATCTTGAGAATATCCAGTACGGGCACGCACTTCATCGATGTGACGCCGCACGATTGCTTGAGGAGTCTCCACTGTGACCATCCGTGCTCCCGATGTCAATGTTACCCGTCCTGGTATCCATTTACCATTTGACCCGTGGTTGCGGACATGTTCACTACAGTCCATTGGAGGCAACCACTAGTCGTTTTTCTTTTTAGGATTAGACACAGTCGCCGCAGCGAAGCAGGTGTCCAGGCGGGATCGTATCTGGTACCCCAGCAGCATTTCCGATGGGAACTTTCCGGTTTTCTGAGGAGTCCTCCTGTAATTTAGCAGCAAACGCATAAGGTTATGCTCCTGCTTTCCGCCTCTCATCTTCCGGAGACCGTCCTTGATTGTCCTGACTGCCCTGTCCGCCGCTTCGTTCGACTGCGGATGCTAGGGGGCAGTTCTTAGGTGCGTAATGCTGTTCCTTTCAGCAAACGTTGCAAATTCCTGGCTGTTGAACTGCGTTCCATTGTCGGATACGAGGGTTCTAGAACCCTCGTATCCAAGCTTGGTACCCCGAAATGGCTAAATATATCCTGCAGGCAGTCAGTGGTGGTTGCCGAAGTAGACTGGTTCGGTGGTACCGCTTCCATCCACTTAGTGTGGGAATCCAGTACCACGAGAACCATTTTACCTTCTATTGGCCCTGCAAAGTCGACGTGAACCACCGACCATCTCTCCTGCGTTTGCGGCCAGTTTAACGGCAGGGCGGCTGACGGCATAGGCAAAGTGTCAATGCAATTGTTGCATTGCGCTGCCATGAACTCCACTTCGCGGTCTATTCCTGGCCACCAAAACAAGGACCGCGCAACTGTTTTCATTGCAGAGGACCCCTGGTGCGTTTCATGTAATAATTGTAACAAGCGCTTTTGTGGTGCCACCCCAGCAGACGAGGTCATGTGCCAGAGATAGCTTCATTTTGTGTTCAGAAAAGGGGACCAAGCAAGGGTCAAGCCGTACTGAGCCTTTCGGCCACCCGTGCAACATGTTTTGCTTTACTCCTGCTAAGGTTGGGTCATTGGTGTTGTGACTATCCCTTCATCCAGGTTTTTGATAGAAACTACGTACTCTTGAGGGTCAGGCTGTGTAACGGGATCGGGGCAGCGCAGCGGCAGTCGGCTCAGTGCATCCGCATTCAATAGCAGCATTCCTAGAGCATATTCGAGCTTGCAACGGCAGCCTCCAAGGTAGAGGGCCCAGCCTTGGATGCGAGCTGCGGCCATGGCAGGATTCTGGCGGTAGGGCCTCAGCAGTCCTAAAAGTGGCTGGTGGTCGGTAACCAGGATGAACTCTCGACGTAAAAGATAATCCCGGAATTTAGTCACTTCAAAAACAAGTGCCAGTGCTTCACGTCCTAATTGAGAATAATTTCTTTCGGCTTTTGATAGGGTTCTCGAATGGAATCCGACTCGTCTGTTGGTGCTTCCAATTGTGTGAAAAACAACAGTGAGTGCAGGCGTGCATTCCAACCTCAGTTGCCTCGATAGATCAAAATGCACAAGGACCTCAGCGTCTTTAAGACACTGCTTTGCCTTCCGAAATGCAGATTCCTGTGAGCACTTCCACCGAGCGTTTTTTTTAACTGGTGCAATGGAAGCAATGTGTCTGACATATTCGGCAAAAACTTTTAATACAAGGATATCCCAAGGAGCGAACGCAGCTCGCTTAGGTTTACGGGACTAGGTGCATTCATGATACCATCTACGTTCTTCTTAAGTTGGGTGTAGGCCGGCTCGGTCAATACGATGCCCAACAGAAGTAACAAGCGGCTGGCTAACTTTACACTTATCGTATCTGAGCCACACGCAGTGTTCTCTGAGCCGTTCTAACACATTTTGCAACCCTCCGCAATCTCCAAACCTTTCCCAAACTGGAACGTCATCGAAGTAAGACTGAACGCCAGGTAAGCCAGACAGTATTGTATAAATTTTTCTTTCGAAAACTGTTGGAGCTGAGAAAATGCCTAACAGAAGCCTATTGTAACAAAACAGGCCTTTCTGAGTGTAAATAACGCAAAGCTTCAGAGAGTCCTCGTCCAAAATCACCTGGTTATATGTATCCAACAAGTCGAGCGTACTGAACAACTGGCCTCCTCCTAATGACGCTAATATATCTTGAATTACCAGAAGCGGGTTGGCGCCAGCAGAATTTAGAGTAGCTTTAAGATCACCTCAAATTCTGACCGAGCCATCCTTCTTAAGAACAGGTACAATGGGCGTCGCCCAATTCGAATGCTTGATTGGCAATATTACACCCAGCGACACTAACCGGTCAAGTTCTTGCGATACTTCTTCCCGTAGAGCTTATGGAAAAGGTCTCGCCTTACAGAATTTGGGAACAGCGCCGCCTTTCAGCAGGAGGCTGGCTGGCGGTCCCTTGATCAACCCCAAGGTTTCCGAGGAAACGTCTTGGTATGTGTCGCGAATGGCATTGATGCTGTGGCAGTTCACTTGACTCACCGTCGCCTAGCCTTCGCATGTGACTTCGCATGGGCCCTACCAGCCTTCCGAAACTTACCTATGTATATATCTATATATATATATATATATATATATATATATGAGGTGAGGTTATGCCGGGATCCGGTAGTTGAACAGGAACTTGGAGGTTGATGACGCACGTACACAAAAAACGATACTTTATTTCCAATGTTTCGGCTGGGGTCCGGCCTAGTGTTGCATATATATATATATATATATATATATATATATATATGTACCCTTTATTAACAATTTTATATTTCTCGCTATCTGGCGAAAGCAATTATATCGACACTCCGGGCAAATTTTCGCTGTTGTCGTCGCCGTGATGTTCCCCATCGCCATATAAATGAGCGACCCATGCACTGTGGGTGCGGGTGTGGGTGCACGTAAAAGTGATTCGAGAAGGATGGGCATTATATCTTCCCACGCGTCAATATTCGGGTTAGTTGTATGTCACGTTATCACACGCGGATAGGAAGGAGAGCACGCGTCTTCTCCTCTAGCCCTGCCGTAGCTGTGAATGACTGTACGCGGCTGACGCTTATGCGGCCCGCCTGCCATATCTAATTGTTGGTAATCATTGGTGAGGGCAATGATAAGGGCGAGCAGGGATGGCTGCTATCTTTATGCGCGCAGTCTTCCTTGTCAGGCTGTGTTTCCGCATCCCTAGTGTTGCAGAGTTAAGAGACAGAGGCCATTGCAGATCAGTGACAGATGCCGTCTGTAGTGGACATAAAAATAGGCTGTACGAACCGTTCGCCTCCGCGGCCGGCGTTCTTCATAATGCTTCCGTTGTGAAAGCGAGTGCTCGAGTTCATCCAGTGTGGTATTTACAGGTTTACGTGGTACGTGCATTACATTATGCTTGGTATTTTATTTTAGATGAATGTTTACTCAAATTTATATAGCCACTATAACCAACGTATATAATCGTGTAAGGGCCGCACTTTTCTGTTGCAATTTTAACGGGTTTTCATGGGACCGGGCCATTTGATCTCATTTTTCCAACTGCGAGTATGAAAGCCGCCATGAACTTTTGCGATCGCCTTCTCTCGACATCCAGAGGCGACGCGCGAATGTACGCTGCGCGCGACAATTCGCTGTTGAGCGCAATCAGAATCATCGCAAGCAACGCGATTGGATTGCTTCTCGGTTAGATGTGTTTTTTAATATTGGCTGTCAAGTCGGGGGTGTGACCCTTACACGGGTGCGATCCTTACACGGATTTACAGGGTAAAAATCTTCCTTCGTATAATTGTCTTCTACTTCGCTATCACTAATACTGTTTCGCCCAGCTAGCCTATTTATCCTGACTTCGAGTGAATCCGGCTTGGTATTATTTCGGTTACTGAGCGAATTCTATATACAATATGTTCCAGCGACCACTTTAAAAATATTAAAAGTTGTCTGTGGCAGATAGCACAGTTCTAGTTCATGAGCTCGTCTACTCGAAGAGGAAACATTACTTGCACAAAAAAATTGAAATGCATAATCGACTAATTATTAAATTAACCAATTAGGTTTTAGCTAATAACCTCATGACCCAGGTTGCAATTTACAAATTCTAGCCGTGAAGTTCAGATCCACTTGGAACTAATTCTCAGGCTGACACCAGTGCCGAGATAATAATCCTCTAACTTTGCGGAGAAATGCATTGGCGTGCCGGTCAAATTGGCGTGCCAAGCACAAAAATATGAACAGATAGATAAATTATGAGGTGTTACGTGCCAGAACCACGATCTGATTACGAGGCACGCTGTAGTGGAGGACTCTGGAATAATTTAGACCTCCGAGGGTTCTTTAACGTGCACCGAAATCTAAGTATACGGGTGTTCTAGCATTTCGCCCCAATCTAAATTCAGCCGCCGTAGCCGTGATTTGATCCCGCGACCTCGTGCTAAGCAGTCCAACACCATAGCCACTAAGCAACCACGGCGGGTAAGCACGAAAGTAATTGGAACGCCAATGCATCTCTCCGCAATGTTCGGGAATTATTATCTCGAAACTGGTGCCATCCTGAGAATTAGTTCCTATTGCATCCGCCCTGCGATCTCCACGGCTAGAACTTGTAAATTGCAACATGGACCATAAGTTGATGTGTTAAAAACCTAATTGGTGAATTTTTGTTAATTTGTCGATTATGCGTTTCAATTTTTTGTGCAAGTAATCTCCGCCTCTTCGAGTTGACCAGCTCATGAGCCAGAATTGTGCTATCTGCCAAAGGAAACCTTTAAACATTTTTTGAAAGTGTTTGCTGAAACATCCCGTATATATGGCCTCTGCATGCAAGAGGCGATGTTTCCATCCTTTTGCGTGTGAAAGTTGTAAATAATTAGAAGTGCTTTTTTGTCGCCAGTCGGTAGCGTTGCCTACTGGAAAGAGAATCAATATTGAGGCACATATCACTCACGTGCTTTTCACACGCCGTTGATAGAAGAAGACTCTGCCGAAGTGGTGACTGAAGTCTGCTAGTTTATTTCAGGGTCAAAAAGCACGCAAAGTAACTTGAAGTGAGGTGAGTATACATCAACATATTCATTCTCTAGACATAGGCTATCCATTTAGTTGGTTACACCCTTCTCTTTAAAATATATAATAAACTTTGTCCTGTGTACATATTTAAATATTGCTACGAGAGAGACATTCAGCCTGGGTCAGACGATGAAGAAGACGGTTCTCTCTGGTGCTGGTGGCTGTCCACCAACTTGGCTGCTGTGTCTATCACATAATGTAAATACAGTGTAAATAGTCCCGTCTTGTGTCGTTTTACATAACATCTTTGTGGTGGAGGTGCTGGGTAGTTGCCTGTTTCGATCCCCGAGCTCCGCAACGGCTGCCTCATCACGCTTGCGACCATGTCAGTCGGTGCAGGCACGTCGTCTTCACCCCCTGCCCCTCCCGTGCCTCCCACCTGCATCGTTCTGCCTCCTGCTCGTGATCCTGGCGTATTTTTCGGCCAGGATTGGGTTGACGTCGACAAATGGCTCAACCTTTACGAACGGATCAGCGCCGGCTACAGGTGGGAAGGGACCCTAATGCTCGCCAACGTGCTTTTTTACATCGATGGCCCACCGCGGGTGTGGTTCGAGACGCACGAGGCGGACATTACAAACAGGGACTCTTTCCCAAGAAAAGACCCGCGACTTTTTGGGTGGCAGCACTGGTCGGCAGCTCGCTGCGCGCAATGAACTTGCGACTCGTGCACAGTTATCATCCGAGTCATACTTCTCTTACAATCAGGATGTTATCGCTCTTTGCCGCCAGCACATGCCTGGGTCCGACAGGGTTTCTCATGTGCTCAAAGGTATCACCGACGATGCTTTTAACTTGCTCGTCTATACCAACGTTGATACCATCGACACAATCATAAAGAGTGCCGGCGGTTTAAACACGCCAAGAACCGCCGTATTACCCAGAGATTCACTCGGCTGCCCAACACGGCTGCCACTTCGTCGTGTGATACGTTCGCCTGCCGCCCACCTGTGACCACGTTACGCGCATTGTTCGTCGCGAGATTGAAGTGGCCTGTCCGGCACCTATACAAGCCACCGTGTTTACAACCCACGCCAGTGACCCATCGCAGCCAACGGTGTCCCTTATTCAAGCTGTCGTCAGGCAGGGGTTGGCCAATCTCAGCCTTCCATCAGCGTACCCACTGACTCGTCCTGACACTCGGCCTTATTCCTCTATACCCGCTCGACGATCCTACACCTCTCCCGTGTCCTTCCGCAATCCTGCGGAATGAAGAACGCCCGATGATCAGGCCATCTGCTTGTCCTGTCATCAGGCCGGGCACATTGCTCGTTATTGGCGTAGCCGTTGGACCTACGTATCTCGCCAGACCTCCATGTACCCTACTCCTTTCAGACGTCCAGCCGCTGGTTCCCCTACTTACTACTCGTCGTCCTCCCACGAGCCTCTTCCATCTGACGCCACTGCTCCTGTTCGCCGCTTCTCACGCTCCCCGTCGCCGCAACGCCGCCAATCCCGCTCTCCGCAGCCTCGCCGCTTTTCCTCGCCGTCCTTCTCTGCACGATCGCCATAGGAAAACTAGATACTGCAGCTTATGGAGGTGAAGCTACAATTCCATCGTCCCCTGCGAATCCTCTACTGACGCTCCCCACTCACCATAGCCTCCTAGAAGTCAAAGTTGACGATGTTCCTGTGACCGCCCTCATAGACCCTGGCGCAAACTTGTCTATTATGAGCGCCCCTTTACACCGCCGCCTGCAGAAGATTATGACGCCGTCTACGACACAGACAATACGTGTTGCCGATGGTGGTGCTCTTCAAGTGATCGGAATGTGCACTGCCCGTGTCAGCATTGCCGGTCGTCACACTGTTGTCATTTTTTGCCGTCCTTGCTCACTTCCCCCATGACCTTATCCTTCGCCTTGACTTCCTTTCGGCACGCTCAGCCTTAATTGATTATTTTTCTCAAACACTTTGCCTCGATATTCCTCTTGTATCAGATGCCTGCGATACGCATGTCAGCCGCTTAAGCCCCGCCGCTTTTGTGCGCCTACCGCCTCGAGCCGTCGCGTACGTGTGTTTGTCATCGACCCCTCCCGTTCCTGACGGCTACTATATCGTCTCTCCAATTACAGACGTAAGCCTGAGGCGCAATGTTACTGTGCCGCATACCATCGCCACATTTTTTTGTGTAAAGTGTAACATGGCAGTGTACAAACGTATTCACTGGTTTGCAGATGATTCATTACTACCTTATGCTTGTTTTTTTTCCAGAGTGTTACATATGTGTCTCTTGTACAATGCTTTACATATTGTAACGATGTTGAGGAACACAAGTTAAGAAAACAACGATATTTAATAAGGGCGAACCTGTGCCCACGACTAAAAGTCACTGCGGTCGTGAAGAATGCAAGGCAGTCGCGTTCTGAAACTGGCGTTCCACCGTGTTCTTCCTTTTTCTCGAGTCCTGCCTCGAGCGCGTGGCGCATGCGAGCCCGGTCCAACAGGGTGCTCGTGCCACGAAGAACGCTGCCTGTTGTTGCTGAACAACACCACGGTACGGCGTGCACAGTGTCCAATACGAAGGGCGCGCAACTTGAATGTGGCCAAGTTGTCGCGGCATTATCCCCCTCCTTAACGCATCGGCCCGATGCGTGAGAGAAAGTAGTGGTTCCTGTGAGCTCTCACTTTTTTTTCATCATCTCTCGTAGTAGGGTTTCATGCGGACGATATGTACAACTTCCGTAGGGTTGCGCCGTCTTGAGTTCTCGTGTCCAGCGGATTTCACTTCGTAAGTGACGTCGCTTATACGACGAAGTATTTCGTAAGGGCCGAAATAACGGCCGAGAAGCTTTTCCGACAGTCCACGGCGTCGCACTGGGGTCCATACCCACACCTTGTCACCGGGCTGATAATGCGCATCACTACGTCGCAGGTTGTAGCGGCAGGAGTCCATGCGTTGTTGGAGGCGTATTCGGTACCTTGCCATCTGTCGTGCCTCCTCGGCTCTTTGCAAGAAATCATGTCGGTCAGATGAGTTATTGTTTCCTTCGTCTAACGGCAACATAGCATCCCGAGTTGTGGTTACGGCTCGGCCGAAAACAAGTTCAAATGGGGCAACTCGTGTTGTTTCTTGAGCGGCCGTATTATATGCGAAGGTGATGTACGGCAAAATTTCGTCCCACAGCCTATGTTCCACATCGACATACATCGAAAGCATGTGAGCCAGTGTTCTGTTGAGACGTTCAGTTAAACCGTTTGTCTGAGGGTGGTACGCCGTAGTTCTCCTGTGATCAGTATGTGTCATTTGCAACAAGCATTTCATTAGGTCCGCAGTAAAGGCTGTTCCACGATCGGTAATAACAACTGTGGGAGCGCCATGCCTGAGCACGATATTGTTAACAAAGAATTTTGCAACTTCGACAGCCGTTGCACTGTACAGGGAATCAGTTTCTGCGTAACGAGTCAGATAGTCCGTGGCCACAACTATCCACTTTTTGCCTAAAGATGACGTTGGGAAGGGTCCAAGCAGGTCATACCGACTTATTGGAATGGGGCTTTTGGTGGCTCTATTGGCTGGAGGAGGCCTGCTGGTTTTACGGACGGAGCCTTGTGCCTTTGACACTCGGGGCAAGTCTTGACATAGTGCTGCACGGATGCTAATAACTTAGGCCAGTAGTACTTCAGACGAATCCTGGCGAATGTACGGCTCACGCCCATGTGTCCAGATGAGGGTTCATCGTGACATGCACGCAAAATTTCTTCTCGCATAGCTGTGGGTACGACAAGTAAAAACTTTGTCTCCCTGTTCTCGAAGTTTCTCTTGTAGAGGACACTTGCTCACAGACAGAACGAGGATAGTCCTCTAGAGAAAGTACGCGGGAGTTGAACGTCGAGCCCCTCCAGGGGCTGTATAAGTGGTAGCAATTCCGGGTCATCTCGTTGTTGTTGAGCGATTTGTGACGCGTGAACAATGCCAAGGAACGGGAAATCATCTTCTTCTGACACCGTTGTCTCGACTGGTGCACGTGACAAGCAGTCGGCATCGCTGTGTTTCCTCCCGGATCGGTATACGACAGTAATATTGTACTCTTGCAGCCTAAGACTCCATCTTGCTAGTCGTCCGGATGGATCCTTGAGATTCGCCAGCCAGCAAAGCGAATGGTGATCACTGACCACTCTGAATGGTCTACCATAGAGGTAGGGTCGAAATTTACATATTGCCCAAATGACTGCTAGACACTCTTTCTCGGTTGCCGAGTAGTTTGCCTCTACTTTCGAAAGCTTACGGCTGGCATAAGCAATTACTTTCTCTTGGCCGTTCTTCCACTGCACTAGTAAGGCACCGAGGCCGACGTTACTCGCATCGGTGTGAACTTCAGTGTCGGCTGTCTCATCAAAATGGGCAAGGATTGGAGAAGCTTGCAGGCGTTTCCTTAGCTCGTCAAAGGCGTCTTGTTGTTCGCTTTTCCACATGAAATGTACATCTTCTCTTGTTAGGATTGTAAGGGGCTCCGCAATCTTTGAGAAGTTTTCCACAAATCTTCTGTAGTAGGCGCATAAACCCAAAGAACGTCGCACTGACTTTTTGTCTGTGGGTGTCGGGAACCTCGCAACGGCTGCTGTCTTTTTCGGATCTGGCCGAACGCCTTCAGCACTGATGACGTGTCCGAGAAACCGAAGTTCATTGAAGCCGAATTGACATTTTTCCGCCTTAATTGTCAAGTCTGCGGCACGAATAGCTTCTAATACTAGTCGCAGTCGCTCTAGATTTTGATCAAATGTTGCGCAAAATACAACCACATCAACCAAATACACTAAGCACGACTGTCATTTCAATCCAGCGAGCACAGCGTCCTTCATTCGCTGGAACGTTGCAGGCGCCGAACAGAGGCCGAATGGGAGCGCTTTATATTCGTAGAGGCCGTCAGGGGTTACGAATGCTGTCTTTTCACGGTCCCGCTCATCCACCTCTATTTGCCAATAACCACTCTTGAGATCCAGGGAGGAGAAAAACTTTGCACATCTGAACCGATCTAAAGTATCGTCGATGCGCGGCAGGGGGTATACATCCCGCTTAGTTACGCTGTTCAATTTACGGTAGTCAACGCAGAATCGAAGTGTGTTATCTTTTTTCTTAACGAGCACTACGGGAGACGCCCATGGACTGCTGGAAGTCTGAATAACGTCATCTGAAAGCATCTCCTCTACTTGCTTCTTGATGATCTCTCTTTCTTTGGGTGAAACTCGATACGGGTGCTGGCATACTGGTCTTGTGGCGTCCTCTATTATGATTCTGTGCTTTGCAACAGATGTGCGCCGTACCTTCGATGAAGCAGAGAAGCAGTCAGAAAAATCCTTTATCAGGTCATGTATTTGTTTCTTTTGGGCTTCTGGGAGTCTTGGGTTGACGGTAATTGATCTGTCGACACTGCAGGTTCCTGGCAGAGCAGTTGACGTTGTCATTAGGCTGCATAATTCGGTCGCTACACAGAACTCGTGGAAAAAGGCAATAGCTGTTCCTTGTGCGATGTGTTGGAATTCATTTCCGAAATTCGTAAGTGCGACATTTGCACGGCCATTGCTTAAGTGCACAAGACCCCGAGCCACGCAAATACCTTTGTTCAAAAAGAGTTCTATGTTTCCATCCACTATGCCTTCGCGGTCGCAAAATATTTCATTCTCCACAAGAACCATTATACTGCAGCGTGGCGGCACAGTTACATCATCATCAACGACGCGGAGTGCAGCAAAACGTCGCTCCTCCGATTCTTCCACAGGTATAGCTTGTTTTGTCGAGAAAGACACACTGGACCGAAGTAGGTTATTTATGGCGCCGTTAGCTCGTAGAAAATCCATTCCCAATATAAGTTCCCGTGAACATTCTGGCAGTACAATAAAGTCAGAAACATAGGTGAAGCCTTTTATCGTAAGTCTTGCGGTGCATCTGCCAAGGGGCGTGATAAGATGACCGCCTGCCGTACGTATCTGCGGTCCAGTCCACTGCGTCACAACTTTTTTCAGGTTCTTCGCCATCTTGAAGCTTATTACCGAATAATCAGCGCCGGTGTCGACTAAGGCATTCAGCTCGCATCCGTCTATTATCAACCGCAAATCTGATGTAATCGTTTCATTCCTGCACCTGTTTACTGGAATTATCTCGTCATCGTACTGGAACCGTGTTGAAGGATCTTCGAAACTCTGGTTATCAGCGGCCTCACCTCCACAGGTCGCTTGCTTCCGTTTTCCTGGTGTGGGCTTCGTGAACGACGCCTAGACAATCTTGGAGACGCGCGTGGGCTAGGCGATTGGTAGCGCATGGGCGACGGTGACCGTGATTCATGTTGGCGAGGAGTAATGGGGCTTTGGCGCGTGGACAAGTATTCTTCGATCTCTACTGGCCGTTCACCGTTTCGCCGGCATGGTGCACTTAAGGGAAAACCTCTTAATCCAGCTTGACGGTACGGGCAGAACCTGTACAGGTGACCCGCTTCTCCGCAGTGAAAACACAGAGGCCTGCGCTCCTGGTCACGCCAGACGTCACTTTTCCGGGGCCTTTGTTCCACAAAACGAGGTGCACTACGTGCTGGAGGCGGATAGGCAGCCGGTGGTTCCAGCAGACGAGGTGCACTGCGTACTGTTGGCGGGTAGGGAATGGTCGTGGCAACTGCTCCACTACTGTGTACCGCAGGTTGCCTGAGTACGTCGGCGTACGTTAGGGTGCGCCGCATCGGCTGTGGCTCACGCTCTGGACTCCGTATGACCTGCCTCAGTTCGTCCCTGACAACGTCGACGATAGTAAGTGCAGTTAATGTCTGAGGTGTCTTCAACTTGTGGAGCTCTTCTCTGATCACTGACCGGATGAGCTCCCGCAGGGCTTCAAGGTCATTCGGCACGCCTCCAGAGAAGGCATGGGCAGGTGCACAGCTTGCCTCCCGGTTCTATTGCCGAGCCCGCTGTTTCAGCGTCTTTTCGATGGTCGTTGCTTTGGCTCTGAACTCTGCGACGGTGCGCGGTGGGTTGCGGACGAGAACTGCGAAGAGTCCTTGCTTTACCCCACGCATGAGATGGCGGAGCTTCTTCACTCATGGTGGGATCAGCACGCTTGAACAGGCGGGACATGTCCTCGATGTACATCGCCACGTTCTCGTTTGTGAGCCGGTTCCTAGCTTGAAGGGCAATTTC
Source organism: Dermacentor silvarum (assembly GCF_013339745.2). NCBI lineage: Eukaryota > Metazoa > Arthropoda > Arachnida > Ixodida > Ixodidae > Dermacentor > Dermacentor silvarum. The sequence goes on from NC_051164.1 coordinate 28,183,131, forward strand.
CGCCTTTTCTCTACGATCCGTGCTGGCGTATGTTGCTAGCAGTTGTCGTCGAAATTTCCCCAAGAGGACAAAGAGGGTTCGTGGTTCTCATACTACGTTCTTGCAAAGTCCTCCAAAGCGAAATATACGTTACGGAGCTTCTGTCTCTCATTCCATTCATTAAAGATTGCCACTCTCTCGAACAGTTCCAACCAGTCTTCCACGTCTTCGAACGAGTCGCCATGGAATGTTGGCGGCTTGCGAGGTTGGCTTACGACCAGCTGTGCCGGTGTTACCTGGCTAGTCATTGTGGCGGCGTCCGTTGTCCGAGTTTCCCTTGGCGTGAAGAGAAGAGGGCCGAATTCGGGCGAGTCACCTCGAAGACGGCGGCTGGTCCGCTGGTGCACAGGTGTCAGTTCCACGGGTTGGACTCGCTGGTGGTCGGGGCTACGCTGAATTTCGTTCGTGGGGCTTCGACTCATACCCATCACCTCCACCAGAAATGTAACGATGTTGAGGAACACAGGTTAAGAAAACAACGATATTTAATAAGGGCGAACCTGTGCCCAGGACTAAAAGTCACTGCGGTCGTGAAGAATGCCCGGCAGTCGCGTTCTGAAACTGGCGTTCCACCGTCTTCTTTCTTCTCGAGTCCTGCCTCGTGCACGTGGCGCATGCGAGCCCGGTCCAACCAGGTGCTCGTGCCACGAAGAACGCTGCCTGTTGTTGCTGAACAACACCACGGTACGGCGTGCACAGTGTCCAATACGAAAGGCGCGCAACTTGAATGTGGCCAAGTTGTCGTGGCAATATAAACCAAGAATTACTTCCTTGGTTACTTGAATGAAGCTTCCAGTGCAATTGTTTTAATTTCCAGGTTTATATAAGTTGGTAATATGAGGCTTATACATCCATGTCTCGTGTACTAGAATGCTAAGACTATTTTATTTATGCAGCATTACTCAGTCTCATGGTACACTGCAATACAATGGTGCACACTATTCTATACTATTTTTACTTGATTGTTGCTTTTTGGTTTTATGGTTCTTTTAATTTACGACATTACATTATTTGACGTATCCCAAAGGCAGTATCTTTTATTTTACCAAGTTCCCAGTGTTTGTTTATGATATTATGCGGCATTTTTCCTTTTTGTGTTCTTTCCAATCTTCTAGATTATTGGTAACATTGCTTGTAGGCAGCTACCATGCGATTAAATCTCCCATTTCTCAGTCAGCTTCTTGCAGTTGCAGTGATATCAATCTCTAAATAACTCTAGTCAATTCCAGTCTAAATAATTCTAGTCTAGTCTGTTAGACTGCATGGGCTGTTTACTTTGCTAAATAAGAAACTTTACGAATTTTGTTTGTATGTTGTAGTCATTGTTTATCAATTTCTAATTCATTAAGAATTGTATCTGCAAACTTTAGACATTGTTGGGGTACGTTTATTTAAGTTTTCTTTGTATTTCTTATACATTTTGCTGAAATCTTGCACTTTTTTAATAAGCTTTTGCTTTGTGGTACTGTCCTCATTCCATGCGCACTTGGCGCAAAAGCCCTGGCCTGGACGCTCGTGCAGACGCGCCCGTTTTTTCTCAGCGGGATTTCATTCCCATTTTGGTTGTAAACATCGTTGCTGCATACCAAATACAGTATGCTGGATTCATTTTCGTGTACATGTTCATTTTCATGTGACTTGGTAGAGGATGCGTCGGCGTCGATAGACAACAGTGCTTGGCACTGCACCAGGAGTTCTTTTGCACTCGACACCGACGCTTCGACTCATCTGGAACCCCCGAAAATTAGCTTCAGATCGTTAACCTATCAAGACCATTTCTAGACCAGCTTTTCGATAACGTCTTAAAAACGTTTAGAAATCGCATATGAATACCTGTGGCAAAGGGCTTATTTGTTTCTTTCCCAATCCTATTGCTAGACGACCTTTTCGAATACGACTTTAAGACATGTTATAGATCGTCTCAGAAAAGTAATTAAGCCGGACATTAGCCGATATATACGACGTTTTACAGAAGAATTTGTTTCACTGATGTCTTCTTTAAACCGTTTTTATCGTCTTGGATAAACGCTACGAAAACGTTACGTTTCTCTTTCGTGCTACCTGGGTATTGTCCCTTTTATATGCTCTTTGGCCATGAACCGACATTACCAATGGACACCCTACTTCCAGCTGCTGCCGCGCCGCCTAGCGAATATGCGCGTGATGCCATCGCTCGTGCCAATCACTTGCGTCAGATGGCCTGCTCTAGGCTGTTGGCCTCGCAAGCGACCCAGAAGCGCCTCTATGACAGCCGGCATCATGACGTTCGCTTCTCACCCGGTGCCTCAGTTCTTCTGTGGTGTCCATTCCGCATGACTAATTCTTCTAACCATCTGCAGTCCGTTGTCGGGCAGGGCCCGACAACGCAATACGGCCGTAGCGGTCCGCTCTCGGGCACCGCCCGACAAGGGTGTTTGGGGGTTAAATTTCGCGTTTTTTTTCACTGCGATTCGTGCGAATTCTTTCTATACATGATGTGCCATCTCTTGAGGGATAAATAAACTTTGTTTGTTGAAGTTTACTTCTCTTTGCACTAGGGTGCAGCACAATGTTAAGCACGGCTTCTGGATGCCAGAACGTTCTCACTTGCGCGCGGAACAGCACGTGCGCGTGGTTCGCTGAGAAGCGTGACCACTTTTTCATCGCGTGCGTTTTACGGTGGCGCATTTAGTGAAAGCTTCTAGAGGTTTTCATTGTAAATAGGTTTCTTTTGAGGTGTACATAGCTGCAGAATCATGCTAAGAAAGAACAGCGACACCTGCAGTACCGCCACAACCTCTTCCAATAGCTGACAGGTGACGTGAGGGCTAGAGCCAAAAAACGGGGCCCGTCTGCGCGGAAGGATTGCGAGGAAAGGCTAGATGGGAGGAGCCATTTCATCTACAAGCTCCCAGGCCGAAATAGTGAAGACTGTGCTGTTGACAGCGATCGAAAAACAAACGGAGGTAACTGTGCAGCAAACGGAGGAAACGCTGCAAAACCTGCAGTAACAACCCTTGCCTGCACCCAGAAAAATGCTTCGAGCTGTATCACGCGCTGCTCAAATATCAGTAGAGGAGTCGATTGCAGAATGCAAATAAGATAAATATCCATTGAGTTTTTCGTCCATAGTTTGTGGTTTTCATCGCAGTGCTATAAACTGGCAAAATACTTTCGCACCGGAATAGCCGGAAAGTGGGTAAAAGTTTCAGACTGCAAACGGCTAAGCATGTAGTGAATAGCATTGGAGAGATTGTGTCTTCTTGCCTGACCCCTTTCTTGATACGTATCTTTCTACTTTTCTTGTGGAGAACCATGGTTGCTGAGCAATCCTTGTAGATATTCGCCAATATATTCACGTATGCATCCTGTACTCCTTGGTTACGTAATGCCTCTAGGATTGCTGGTATCTCTATTGAATGAAATAATTTTACACATTATATGAAAGCCATATAGAGAGGTTTATTGTACTCCGCGAATTTCTCTATTACCTGGATGATGACATGGATATGATCCATCGTAGAACATCCCTTCCTAAGCCAGCCTGTTCTCTTGGTTGGCTAAAGTCAAGTGTCGCTCTGATTCTATTGGAAATTAGCTTGGTGAATAGTTTATACAAAGCTGAGAGCAAGCTAATCGGTCTTAATTCTTCAATTCTTTAACGTCTCCCTTTTATGGATGAGTATAATATTTGCGTTCTTCCAGCTTTCTGGTACACTTGAAGTCGTGAGGCATTGCCTATAAAGGGCCGCAAGCTATTCAAGTATGATATCTCCCCCATCCTTGATTAAATCGACTGTTATTCCATCTTCTCCAGCAGCTTTTCCCCTGGTCATGTCTTTTAAGGCCTTCTAACTTCATCGCTAGTTATATAAGGGGCATCTGTATCCTGTTCATCACTACTTCGAATGAAAGTAGCTTGGCTGTTCTGGGAACTGTACAGGCCAGTATAGAATTCTTCCGCTGCTTTTACTATGTCATCGAAATTGCTGGTGATATTACCCTGCTTATCGTTCAGTGCATACATTTTGCCTTGTCTTATGCCTAGTTTTCTTCTGACTGATTTCAAGCTGTGTCCATATTTTACTGCTTCCTCAATATTTTCCACGTTTTTTTTCATTGATTAGTATAATGTTGGCACTTTGGTACAGCACTTTGGTACACTTAAAGTCGTCAGCCATTGCGTCGAAAGGGCTGCAAGTTTTTCAAGCATGATAACTCCTCCATCTCAAGCAGTTTTTTTTCCCAGGTCATGTCTTGCAAGGCATTTCTAACTTCATCGCTAGTTATACATTATATGCATACATATAAACATTATACTACTCCATAAAAAGAATCACGTTAAAATTTTCAAGAATTATTGGACTTGCTTTTAGTATTGTGTAAAATATAGAACAAAATAGTTTCCAATAGAATCAGGCCAACACTTGACTTCAATCAACCAAGAGAACAGGCTGGCTTCAGGAAGGGATATTCCACAATGGATAACAACCATGTCATCAATCAGGTAACTGAGAAGTCTGGCGAGTATAATCAACTTCTCTTTATGGCTTTCATAGAATATGAAGACGCATTCGACTCAGTAGAGATACCAGGAGCCCTAGAGGCATTTCGTAATAAAAGAGTACAGGAGGCATACGTAAATATCTCGAGGAATACAGACAAAGATTTCACACCTACCTTCATTCTACCCTAGAAAAGTAGAGAATTACCTAGCAAGAAAAGGGTCAGGCAAAGATACAAAATATCTGCAATGCTATTCACTACCTGCTTAGAAGTATTCATGCCGTTAGAGTAAGATGGGTTAGGTGTGATGATCAACGGCGAACATCCCCGCAACCTTCGGTTTGCAGATGACATAGTCCTGTCGAGCAACACAGTAGATAAATTGCCGAGAAAACGCAAAAGTGGGGTTGAAGATTAATATGCAGAAGATACAGGTAATATTCAGTAGCCTGACAAGGAAACAAGAAATCATGATCGCCACTAAGCTCCTGGAGTTTGTACAGGAGAATATTTATCTGGGTCAATTACACAGAGGGGACCCTGGCCATTAGAAGGAAACTTACCGAACAATAAAATTGGATTGAAGTGCATACGGCAGTCATTACTCAATATTGACTGGGAGTTTACCACTGCGGTTGTAACGAAAACTGTGCAATTATTGCGTTATCTCGGTGCCAACATATCGGGCAGGAACTTAGAGGTTAGCAAATAAGCTCGAGAACAAGTTAAGGACGGCGCCAACAGCGATGGAATGAAAAATGTTAGCGTAACGTGAAGGGACATAAAGTGATCCTTGTGGATCAGAGAACAAACCGGGTCAGCCGATATTGTAGTCGAGATTAGGAGGAAAAAAGTGGAAGTTGGATTCGGCAAGCGCAAGACTGGGGTGATATTCGAGATCGCTGGGAGAGGCCTTCGCCCTGCAGTGGACATAAATAAAAAGGCTGCTGCTGATGATTGTGACATCCGATAAACGTGTATCCTTAGACCGTATTGCGCTCTAATAATGTGATGTCGCAGTAGACGCAATGAAAATTGCGGAACTGTTTTATAGAAAGCGGCATTTCTTTAGAAGTAAAACCAGGCGCGTTCAGAAAGGAATACTTCTAACCACCAGGGTTGTTAGACGTGTAGCCAAAGCGCATACACGAGCGTTTTTGCATAGGGGTTCTGTTATGTTGCTATGCCGTTTATCCCCCCTACGGATTTAGGGGCCGTTTATATTAGGTCGCAAAGGTGAGCTCAAGAGCGGCCAGCTGCTTGAGGAACTCAACGTCATCGTCTTCCTCTTTTCCAACACGGAACCGCAAGCACGTTCAACGGTCCTCGTTTTCCTCACGCGTCAGTGCAACAATATGCAGCATTTGCGGCAAAAATCTAACAAGAAATGCAACATTAGAGCAAAACACAACCATAGGCGTATTCAGGAAGGCTCTAGCACGTTTGGAGAGTGTGGGTCCTTGTTGAGTTGAGAACGGAAGGAAAACATTTACGCACCCTGTTGGCGAGGTGTTATATTTTTCATACTTCTTCATGAATCATGTTCGTTTACGTTGTTGCTGTTGTCGCTGTTGCTGTTGTCGTCGTTGTTCTTGTTGACGCCTCTGTGCTTCGGCTAACTGCCTCCGATACGTCTCAGCTTGTTGACGAGACAAAGCGTTACTGCTATGTGCTGAAGAACCACGGCTTGAACCACACTGTTGACCACTCGCTTTGCCTGACCAGGTTGGTACAGGAATTGGATTAGCAAATGCAATCGATGAGATTCTTTTTTCCGTTATGAAGATAATAAAGCCAACGAGAACGGCCACCGTAACTATACTATAAGCCTTCGCCATTGTGATTACACGTGCACGTTCACATGATACTCTTTTCCTTGAAAACCGCTTATATAAGCGCTCAGACAGTGAGTGCAAAGAAAAGAACAATTACAAGAATCTATAAATGTCCTAACAATACTCCTGTTTCAACCAATGCCAGTTGCATGTATATTTTGCTGTTGAAGTAAATGTATTGCGTTGATATTCTGGGGCAATAATTTTCGGTGCGTTGGAGAACACGACAATTCGTTATTGTTTGTGGATTGGTTTGGGTTGAGCTAAAGATATCTGGGGGGAAGCATTGGCACAGAGTCGAAAGAGTCCGGTAGAATTAGACTACGCCAAACATTCAGTTAAGCAGCCAAACACAGTGAAACCAACTACTACAAGTCACCAGAAGCATCATCATATAGTTCTTGTTAAGCGACGCGATTGTTTGAAATCGCTCAGTCACATTTCTTCGGCGGATCCCACACAAGATCAATTCTGGTCAAACGCTGAAATAAATGAAGCGTGCACAGCGTTTAATTCTATCGCATGTCACGACATGGCATAATCAAGCGTGTAAACGTTAGAATAAACAATCAACACGTTTTTTATTCAAAACCTGATCGGGTACAAACAAAAAGCAATTATACAGCTTGACTTTGTCCGTGGCCGGAAACACGGCCTTCAGTTGCCTCAAGCTTATACAGCGGGAAGAGAAACGAAATAAAGAATTCCAGAGAAGGAAAAACAAGAAACACGCTGGCCGAATAAAAAAAAGTAAGTACAGTAATTGTAAGAACAGTACCTATTACAAGATTACAAGATACAAGACCTCACGCAAGCAAATGCATATAATACATATTGGCAGACGTCGGCCGATGCGATGCCTTTATTTCCGAGCAGCTGCCCGAGTCAGAGACGAACCACCGCACGAGACAAAAGATGATGATCAGTCGTATGTACAGATGACGACGACGATATGCACAAAATGTGCTTACACTAACTCCCCCCCGCCCCTCCCCCCCCCCCCTTCAGGAATCAGCAAGACCGCAAGCTAGAAAGGGTAGGTACAGCGAATGTAGGGTTTCAGGCGAGATACGTGAACGATTTCCGTAGTGCGGCGGCGGCGGTCAGTAGCTGAGCTGACAGTAGTGACGCGGTAGTTAACGGCCGCAGTTCTTTGCAAAACGGTGTAGGGGCCGAGATATCTCTGGAGAAACTTTTCACAGAGGCCCGGTGCGCGAACAGGTGTTCACAAAAGAACTTCGTCGCCTGGGCGGAACGAAGCAACGCGACGCGTCGCATCATAGCAAATTTTCCTCTTGTCTTGAATGGTAGCGGTGTTGGCGTGGGCAATTTCACGGCAGCGGGAGATGCGAGCAGCAAATTCTTCAATAAGAGACGCGGATGGAGCAGCAGGTGCTGAAAGGAGTGTAGTGTCCAAGACGAAAGACGACGCACGACCGTACACAAGGAAGAAGGGACTGTAATTGGTTGTACGTTGGACGGCAGTATTGTACGCAAACGTCACGAAAGGTAGAATGGTGTTCCAGTTGGTGTGATCCGGTCGAACATACATTGACATCATGTCGGAGAAAGTTGGATGAAAACGCTCGGTAAGGCCATTTGTTTGGGGATGGTACGCTGATGTGGTCTTATGGGTGGTGTCACAGGCCTGGAGGACTTCACGAAGGACATGCGAAAGGAACGTCTTGCCACGGTCGCTCAGGAGGACACGAGGTGCGCCGTGACGCAAAACGATACTGTGCACGAAAAACTCGGCGACTTCGGAGACAGTTCCAGAGCGAAGAGCAGCTGTCTTAGCGTACCGCGTTAGATGATCCACTGCGGTAACTATCCAGCGGTGACCAGCGGGCGTGAGTGGGAGGGGTCCGTACAAGTCTATGCCCACAATTTCGAAGGGGGTGGACGGGCATGGTAGAGGCTACAGAGGACCCGCTGGAAGGGATGTCGAGCGTTTTCTGTGCTGGCATGACGCGCAGGATCCAACGTATTGGGCGACGGAGGTGGAAAGGCCCGGCCAGAAACAACGCCTTTTGATGCGGCCGTAGAGAGAGAGAGATAAATGAGATGCGAAAGGCAGGGAGGTTAGTAGGTTTATGAAAGCTCAAGTGGCCAGCCGTCGCGTTGTGGTGAAATGCTTCTAATACTTGGAGTCGAAGTGAGCGAGGTACGACTGGTACCCATCGGCTACCGGAAGGATGGTAGATTGCTCGAAATAATGGTTCACCTTGAAGCTTAAAACCCGAAAGTTGTCGTCTTAAGCGACTGTTGGGGGGTCGTGCCAAGCCAGTAAGTCGGTCGATCAGCGTACGGCAGTATGGGTCAGTACGTTGGAGTGAGACGAGGTCAGTAGACGGAAGAAAATCAACTGAGGCAACTGACTGTCCCGGGCTTCTGGACGTGTGATGAGACGTGTGGCTAGATGGTGACGTGCGGACCGAAGGTGAAGCATGGACGTTTGGGAGACAGCGGGCAGCGCGACAAAGCTTCGGTATCTTGATGTTGTTTGCCGGACCTATACGTGACAGTGAAGTCATATTCCTGCAAGCGCAGTACCCAACGGCCGAGGCGTCCCGACAAGTTTTTCAGGGACGACAACCAACAGAGAGCATGATGGTCGGTCACAACTGTGAAATGGTGGCCGTAGAGATAGGGTCAAAATTTTTGTATTGACCACACGATGGCGAGGCATTCCTGTTCTGTAATTGTGTAGTTGCGCTCAGCACGAGAAAGAGCACGACTTGCATAAGCCACGACTTGCTCTTCGGTCTTCTGATTCCGCTGCAGCAGGACAGTGCCAATTCCATGCCCACTGGCATCAGTGTGTAGAATAGTAGGGGCCGTTGCATCGAAATCACGGAGCACGGGCTCTGACGTGAGAACTCGTTTGAGGGTCTGGAAGGCGGCTTCACAGTCGTCCCACCACACAAAGGACGCGCTCGAAGTCCGAAGTTTGTGTAGAGGAGCGGCGATGGTGGCGAAGTCACAGGCAAAGCGGCAGAAGTAGGACGCTAGTCCTAGAAAGCTGCGGAGTTCTTTAAGTGCGGTTGGTGGCGGAAATTGCAGTACTGCAGCTATTTTATCGGGATCAGGCTGGATGCCGTGCTTACTGACGACGTGGCCTAATACTTTAATGCTTCGGCTTGCGAAGCGACACTTTTTAGTATTGAGTTGGAGACAAGCCTTTGCTAGACACGTCAGAACTTGGTCTAGACTTTGTAGGTGCTGGGAGAAACTCGACGAAAAGATGACAATTTCGTCCAAGTAGCAAAGGCAGGTCTTCCATTTTAAGCCATGGAGTACTGTATCTATCATACGTTCAAACGTAGTTGGGGCATTGCACAGTCCGAAAGGCATCACGTTAAATTCGAAAAGGCCATCAGGTGTAGCAAACGCAGTCTTTTCTTTTTCTGGCTCATGCATGGGAATCTTCCAATATCCGGAGGGCAATTCGAGGCTCGAGAAATACTCGGCACCTCGTAAGGTATCCAAAGCATCGTCAATACGAGGCATTGGATAAACATCCTTACGGGTAATTTTGTTTAGCGCCCTATAATCGATGCAAAAGCGCACAGAACCATACTTTCTTTAACGAGCACAACAGGAGAAGACCAAGGGCTTGCTGAAGGCCTTATAATGTTGCGTGTCAGCATGTCGTTCACTTGTTCTTCTATAACTTTTAGCTCCGAAGGTGACACATGGTACGGGCGACGGCGAATGATGCGAGAGCCGTCTGTTTCAATTCGATGAGTAGTTACAGTGGTCTGACCCAGGCCTCGCGAAGAAACGTCAAAACAAGCTTCATGCTTCATTAAAAGGGTGAGGAGTGCATCGGTCTTGGCCGGATTGAGATATGCAGTAAAGGTAGCCTTAATAGCACTAGTGTGGCCTTCTGCAGGCGTACAATGCGCGGAAGATGTGGCAGGCAGAACACTGACGACACATACCGGCGCAGCGTCGGCGAGCTTGGCGACAGTAGACCCTTTCGGCAGTAGTAGTGGCTCAGGAGTCGTATTAAAGGCTGTGAGGCTGGCATAGCCACTCGAGAACCGGACCAAGCAAGAAGCGATCGCGAGTCCTCTATAAATGCGACGCTGAGAAGGTCCAAGCAATGCGTCTCCGCCGACAATATCTGTTATTTCAACGGTAAGAATACGTTCTTCGTCTGGTGGGAGAAGAAAATCCGCTGCTGCAATAAGGTTGGGACACGGGGAATCGAAAACGGGATAAGTCTAGGTGTCGCTGATGTGAATCCTTGGGTCGCCGCACAAAATTAGTGCAGAAGCAGCGGACAGGAAGTCCCATCCTAATATAATCTGATGAGCGCACGTCGAAAGCCCCGCAAGTTGCACATGATGACGAATACCGTCTATCAGAGCGCGAGCTGTGCACTGTCCGGTAGTAAAGATGGGAACGTCATTGGCACCACATAGGACCGGACCAACATACGGCGTTTGGACTTTTCGCAGACGAAAGCACAGTTCACGATGTATAACAGAAATAGTGGCTCCAGTATCTACAAGGGCGTCGACAGAAACACCTTCCACACAAACCGAGAGCAAATTGGCGGAGCGAGCAGGAGGAATTGGGAGTCCGACACGATGCAGTTTCTCCTCCAAAAACTGCAGCCTCTAGTTTTCAGAACGGGTGTCCACAACATGGGAAGCAGCGTGCAAGGGCGATGAGGAACGGCGGTTCGGTGAAGGAGAGCGACGCCGGGGCGAGCGGGATGCTCGAGCCATGTCCTGGGAAGGTGAAGGAGAGCGACCAGAGGAGGATGTGTACGGTCCGGGAACGTAGGAATCTGGCACTGGTGTCCTGTCGCGCTCAAAGTTGGCGTAGCCTCGCCTTTCACCTGGGTGACGCCCGGGAACGTAGGAGTCAAACCTATATTCCTGCTGACGCCGACGGCAGTAGCGATAAATGTGGCCGCGAATACCGCAGCAGAAAGAAACCGGGCGCGACGACCGCCACGGAGAGTAGTACGGCTGTGCAGGAGTATTCGCTGACATCGAAGCTGGGGGGTCACGGTAAGCTTCGGCAGGAGGAGACTGAATGGTAGAGGGAGGCCGGGAGGCAATTTCGGCATAAGTTGGCGGACGAAATGATCCAGTAGACTTTTCCATTTGGGCGTTGGTCATCGACGCGAGTTCGTCCTTGATGATGTCACGCAGTCCAGTAGGAGCGGGGTGAACGGTCGCAAGCGTGGCAGGGCCAGAAAGGTGTCCGTGAAGTTCCTCCCTGATGAGAGTGCGTATCAGGGCTCGTAACTCAGCATCACCGTTGAGACGAGAGTCGCAAGAGGCGCGTGGCAGGCGAATAGACTGGAGCGTGTCTAGACGTTGGCATGCTGTGATAATATCACCGACGCAGTTTGGGCTCTGCATGACTAGAACATTAAAGGCGACTGTGTTGATGCCCTTCAGTATGTTACGAACGCGGTCAGTTTCCGCCATGTAACTCTGTGCGCGGCGGCAGAGAGCGAGTACGTCCTCAATGTAGGATGTATAGGACTCGTCCTGTTCTTGTACGCGCGTTGCCAGCCTCTGTTTCGCGATTTCGGAGCGTCCAGACGACATGCCGAATATCTGGCGAAATTGCTGGGTGAATGATGGCCAGTCCTAAAAGTCACTTTCGTTGGTAAAAAACCACGTCTTCGCAAATTCGGTTAGGTAAAAGGAGACATTACCGCAATTTGTGCGTGTCGTCCTAATGGTTGACGTCGCTGGCTCTGTTGTAGTGATCGAGCCAATCTTCCACGTCGTCGGCGCGGAGGCCGGCAAATACGGGAGGATCGCGGTGTTTGGTGTTCACCGTCCAGGTAGGCCCAGCGGGCTGAACAGAGGTGGTAGTAGCACTGGTGGATGGGTTGGTTTCTGCCATCACCGTGGTAGGCGAATCGGGAAAGTAAGAGGACGTGGGAATTGAAGCACGCTCCACCACTTGTGAAACGTCGACCAATGCGATGCCTTTATTTCCGAGCAGTCACCCGAGGCAGAGACGAAGCACCGCACGAGACAAAAGATGATGATGAGTCGTATGTACAGATGACGACGACGAAAGCGCAAAATGCGCTCACATTCCGAACGTACTCTGGAATCGTGAAGAACCCACATTTTTCGCGCACTCAGCATTTCACGACGCCCTGGGAAGCTTCGTTAACTGCTTAACTTATCTCAGCATGTGTTAGCGCCGACAAGGGTATGCTCAGGCTCATCCAGCGTTCTGGATCTTCTATTCACAAATGAATCCGCCATAGTAAAGGATACTACATGTGTGCCTGGCCTAAGCGGCCACAAAATAGTTATATCTTCTTTCAAGTATCCGCACCGGCATAAATGTAAGCAGTCTCAAAGAAAAGTGTATTTCTACAATGAAGGCAATTACGGCGCAATCCGAGATGAGCTAGACCTTTTTTCTCCACATTTGACGCAAAATGCAGTCGTCATGACGTCAGCGATGCATGGTTTCTCCTGAGATCTAAACTCGTAACTTTGATTGAGCAACACATCCCATCGAAAATGCTTAGCTCTAAGAGACGAAGGGATAAGCCATGGATGACGCGTGAAATGCGCAGCATTATTAATAAAACGCTCCGCTTATTCGTTCGCTTTCGCAAGGAAGAATCAGGTGCCATCCTAGATAAAATTTCAGGACTTCAGTATTCTTTCAAGAGCAAAATTCGTCAAGCCAAAAGAACTTTTTGAGGGTATGGAAGAGTCCATAAAAAGTAACAACAAATCAATTTGGAAATTTATTCAGAGTAATCGTAAAGAAGATATAGGTATACCGCATCTTCTCACGGTGGACGGAACTCTTACGGACAATAAACACAAAGCTGTCCTTCTAAATAATTACTTCTAATCAGTGTTTCGGGCAGACTCGACGGAGACAGTGCCGTTTTTCCAGATGTTAGCCAAGTAATGCAGCCGATGGACGCAATTTCGCTCTCTGAAGAAGGAATCTTCCACCTCCTGAGCGCCATAAAGCCCAGCAAAGCAAACGGGCCTAACATGATACCTAACCGCGTTTTGAAGGAATGTGCACGCCCCATGAGTCACCTTCTCCATCGTCTGTTCACACTTTCGCTGAAAATGGAAACAGTTCCAGACGAATGTAAAGTTGCAAACGTTGTACCGGTTCATAAAGAAGGATCTAAAAATAATGTTGAACATTACCGCCAAATTTCTCTGTTATGCGAAGCATCAAAAATATTGGAGCATATTTTGTATAGCAACATAGCTAAACATCTCAGTGAGCACACCTATTTTTTCCAGAACCAGCATGGATTTCGGCAGGGCTTCTCCTGTGAGACACAACTGGTTGAATTCCATTTCAACCTTGTGTCCGCGATTTATAAAAGATTCATGGTGGATTGCGTGTTCTTAGACTTCAGAAAAGCGTTCGACCAAGTCAGTCGTCGTTGCTTATCCTACACGCTAGCCCACCTTGGTCTTCCTGAAAATGTGTCTAAATGGCTGGAAAGCTACCTTTCTTCTCGTAGTCAGCTTTCCAGTGTCGACGGTTCGAAATCATCATCACTTCCTGTCACGTCTGGTGTACCGCAAGGATCGCTTTTAGGCCCCTTGATGTTCTTAATCTTCATCAATGACATATCAGAAGGCAATGACATATCGAAAATACGGTTATATGCAGATGACTTCGTTGTTTATCGCTCAATTGACACTCCAGCTGATATCGAAATTCTTCAATCTTATCTGAATAAAATTTCTGAATGGTGTAGTACCTGGAGCATGGCTCTAAACACAAGGAAATGCAATTACACTTGTTTCTCGAGGAAAAAGCTAGACTCGCCAAACTCCTATGTTATCAACGATGTCAGTTTACCGCATGTAAAGGAGGCCGAATACCTTGGTGTATACTTTACGGATACCCTTTCATGGAATGAACACATAATAAAAACCGCAAATAAAGCCAACAGAACCCTTGCATTTTTGGCTCGCGCTTTCCACGCGTGCCCTGAAGGCGTGAAAAAGGTCCTGTACACGTCATACGTTCGTCCTATTCTCGACTATGCGAGTGTACTCTGGGATCCTTATCAACAGAACATGATATTTTTGCTGGAGCGTGTACAAAATTTAGCAGCCAGGTACATAGTCGGTGACTATGGCCGCACAAGTAGTGTCACCGCTATGAAGACCAGATTGGAACAGCAGACTTTGAGCGATCGTAGACGGTATCATAGACTGAAGTTCTTCCATAATATTTTCCATGGGCGCTCTGGCATAGACAAAACGAGCTACATGCTCGCACCACATTACATTTTGAATCTCCGCGACCATGCTTTTAAAGTTCGGGAGCCAACTTCCAGAGGCAATTTTCTGAAGTATTCATTTTTCGGACGAGCGGCATCTGAGTGGAACAGGCTCCCTGAAAACGTTGTAAGCATCGCATATAATTCTCAGTTTTATAAGTTTGTTCAAGCTCTATAGCGCTGCTTTTACCTGATCTTGTTTTTTTTCTGTGCCGTACTTCTGTACTTGTTTTGTTTTATACGGGTATCATTCCTAGATACTAGCGACCTATCGCCTTGTTTCGCTTGTGTGACACTGTGTTTTGTGCTTGCATCCACAAATGTATAACTATGTCTATACCCCCCCCCCCCCCCCCCCGCTGTAATGCTCTTGGAGCGAATGCGCGTTTTTGTAAAAACAAATGTTGTCAACGGCGGCGGCGTTTTGCCCGCGTTCGCACCGAACGCGCGCGGCGTTGATGACGTGTTTATGAAGAACGTGCCAAATCTTTGCCGTACATCCTATGGCGGTGTACCGTATGTACCGTACACCACCGGATCATATATATTTAGATCAAATAACCAATTACACCATCGCATCTTAATAGATATAATAGACAATCCCACCGACCGAACTGCGCATGCACCGGTTTCCCGGAAGTAGCACTCCTACCATCTTGGTTGTAGTCAACTGGTCAGCCACACCACTGCAGCCCCCCTTGTTCAGTACTGCGCACTAGCTTCCCATAGATCTATGCGACTCCACCGGCGAGAAAAATTGGTCATGTATTTTAAGGAATCACATCGGCTGTTGATGTCAGCATGCGAGGAGAACGTTGAAAAGTGCCTGCTGCTCTTTAATGTCGGTTGTTACCCGATGATTACGCGTTGACTATCGTATTTGTTCGAGCTTTGTATGTAGTACATGCTGATCGTGTGTACATGATAACTATGTCTATACCCCCCCGCTGTAATGCTCTTGGAGCGAATGCGCGTTTTTGTAAAAACAAATGTTGTCAACGGCGGCGGCGTTTTGCCCGCGTTCGGTGCGAACGCGGGCAAAACGCCGCCGCCGTATAGTTGCGCACGTTAGCAAGTGCACTGATTGTGTGGCCCGGTTAAAGGAGACGACGATTCTAGGAAAGAGTAGTGACAAGACAGCGCGCATCAGTTTGGAAGCCTACCACATCAGGAAGTTCGGTAGCAAGTGCTTCAGCACCCCTTCCCTTGCTCTCTTTGACGCTGAATTTTATCTTCTGGATGCGGCTATCGGGGGTTCAGATTAGAAAGAAAAATAATTGTTTGCGTCTTGTTGCGCTTGGTTGGCGTTTTGCGCTTGCGTTGTTGGCTTGATGTTACCCTTGTTATGTTTTCCCCTTTCCCTTGCTTCACTCTGGCATATATAAGGTGTCCTATCCTTCACAATAAAACCAGTTGTTAGTCAGCGCCTGTGCGTCCGTGTCTCCCCTTTTTGTGGTCGTCTGTTTGCGCTGTTACCCAAAGTCTCATGATCGATGCACGCGGTCGTTTTTCATTACTATTTTTGCACACGTGCATTTCAGTGACTGCAACGTTAGGTTTTCTTAGCGACGGACATAATAGGATTTGTGTACCTGTTGGAGGCTGGTTTGAGACGCGGCCCTGAAACTTTCGTGACCTAATGATGCTTACCTACATGGGTTTCGCACACGACTTGCCGACTTCGGTAACAGCGATATCTTGATGTTCTTAGATAAGCTAGGCGGCGTTTTTACCAGCGGAGCTGTTTAAGCCGGCCGTTAGTCCGTCCACCGCGGACAAAAAATGTGGGCCCATCCTGGCGACTGTGCAGAAAGGGCCCAAGCGCAATGGCACATACGCCTGTGAACTAGCGAAGGTGAGCCTGGCTAAGTCTAGCTAAGTATGGTTGGGGCTACTTAAGCTTAGGCAGTAATTGATAGGCAATTGATAGCCAATGAATAGCTAATCATGATGATGATTATTGTGGTTTATTGGCGCAAGGGCCAGATGTGGCCAAAGAGCGCCAAGACGATGGTAATGGCTTGTTAGTGGTATATGAATAGTCAATTATTTGAACATTAGATGTAGCATGGCTGTAAAGGGGCCTAAAAACAGTCGCTGTAAAGTGCTTAAAATCTATACGTAATAATATTATGGCAATGACTAATGATGTGTACTATACGCATGAACAATACATTGCGAAAGAATGATACGACGTACAAAATATTACAGATGCAAGATTTGACCAGAAGCACAAGTGCCTAAACAGAGCCCTTGAAACACAAGGGCCTGGAGGCATGTGCTGTTAAAAACTATCGCAGCGACATCCTCTGGAGAGAGGATGCGCTACGAACTTATTGGGCTAATAACATGTAGCCCAACATCGTTCAAGAATGCGAGGACTGCTTTGGTGTTAAAGAGCGGTTCTTTACCAAGAAACATAGCTGGATGCAGAGGGACACAATAGCGATATGCTAGAGGAAAGTGTTTCTTTCTCTTTCGGCTTCCCGACACTCCAGGAGGACGTGGAGGACGGTGAGCCTCTCGCCACATCTACCACAGGTTGGAGGGTCATCACCATTCAATAGAAAAATGTGAGTACCATACTTGTCTCCTATTCTGAGACGACAGAATAGGACATCAGTTCGTCGTGTTTTAGTTGTACAGGGCCAGAACCCTAACTGTGGCTTAATTAGGTGGAGCTTATTATTTGCTTCGGCGTCCCACAAGCATTGCCAGTGGCTTCGCAGTTTCTTTCGCAAGAAAGGTTTCAAATCTGTTCCAGGAACAGCAGCTGTAGGGTTAATAGCGGGTGATGTGACTGATGTGGCCATTTGGTCAGCAAGTACATTGCCCTCGATGCCTCTATGCCTTGGCACCCAGCATATAATTACATGCTGGTTAGTTGCGTATGCTCTACGAAGAACAGAATAGAGCTCAATGAGTACAGATTTTTTCAGTTTACAGGGTGACTTCAAGGCTCTTACGACGCTTGGGAGTCTGTAAATATAATAGTTTTTTGAAGTTTTGATTTTTTATATGCTTTACAGCTGACAATATTGCGTAGGCCTCAGCCGTAAAGATGCTTGTTTCGGGGTGGAGTACGCCGGATTCCGAGAAGGACGGACCGACATCTGCATAAGATACTCCGACATGCGATTTAGAAGCGTCTGTGTAAAATTCAGTGCAGGAGTACTTGGACTGATTCTAGAAAATGCATTCGGATTTCGACCTCTGAAGCGTGCTTTGTAACCTCTACAAATGAGATATCACATGCTACTACCTGCCACTCCCAAGGTGGTAACAGCTTGGCTGAAGGCATTAAGTGATGTTCCAGGAGTCGGATATCCATTTCTTCGATAAGGCTGTCTTACAGAGGGACGATTACGAAAAAGTGTAGCACACGTCATATCGTTAACGGTATTAAAACAGGTATGCTGATGATTGGAGTGGACTTAAAGGAAATATGTGAGGCTGGTGTATGTTCTCTCCAGATGGAGTGACCACTCATTTGAATCGACGTATAAGCTTTCAATGGGGCTTATCTGAAAGCACCAGTGGCCAGGCGGATTCCTAGATGGTGCACGGGATCCAGCATCTTCAGCACACTAGGGGTGGCAAAGTGATATACCGCGCTACTATAGTTCAATCGTGATGAAATGAGACTTGTAAAGATTCATTAAACACTTCCTGTCGCTACCCCAGGATGTGTGAGATAAAAATTTCAGTAAGTTCACTGTTTTTAGATATTTCACCTTGAGATATTTTATATGCGGAATGAAAGTAAGTTTAGAGTCAAGTATGACGCCTAGGAACTTGTGCTCTTTGTTCACAGGTATTTATTGTCCATACATTTGGATAGTGAGATCTGCAACAAGCCCTTTCTTCCTGGTGAACAGAACATAAGTACTTTTGTGGGAGTTCACTTTGAATCCGTTTTCGTCTGCCCACTTTGTTCAAGCCCTGTTGTACTTGTCTCTCACACACTGTAAGGTTGCAGGATTTGAAACCTATTTGTATGTCGTCTACGTAGAGGGAATAAAAAATAGCTGGCGGTAATGAAGCACGAAGCGTGTTCATCTTCATGATAAACAGTGTGCAGCTGAGCACATCTCCTTGGGGTACACCAGTTTCCTGTATGAATTGACGTGACAGTACGTTGCCGATTTTCACGCGGAAGGTACGGTTAGACAAGTAGCTTTCTATTACGTTTAGCATATTTCCACGGATGCCCATTCTCGAGAAGTCTCGCAAAATTACGTAACGCCAAGTTGTGTCATACACCTTTTCCACATCGAGGAATATCGACAAGAAAAACTGTTTATGCACAAATCCGTCACGTATATGGGCTTCAATGCGCACAAGATGATCAGTTGTGGTCTGCCTTTCTCTGAAGCCACACTTATAGGGATCAAGCATAGTGTTCAGTTCAAGAAAATGTTTAAGTCGGCGATTAATTATTTTTTCAAAAAGTTTACTCAGGCAACTTGTGAGAGCTATCGGGCGGTAACTTGCCGCCGAGGAAGGGTCTTTACCCTGCTTCAAAATTGGAATAACAATAGCTTCCTTCCATGAGGATGGCAGGTATCCGGCAGCCCAGATAGAGTTGAAGAGCGCCAGAAGTGTTGCCTGTGTGTCAGCGTGTAGGTTTTTAATCATGTAATACATGATTCTGTCAGCTCCCTTTGCAGAGCTGCTGCATACGCTCAATGCAGCTCTCAGCTCGGCTATATTAAAAGGACGGTTGTATTGTGTTTGTAGTCTGGCGGTATGTAAATAGAACAGATGGTTACCACTTGTTGAAAAGCATCGCTCGCACGGACACCGCCTCAAGTGGTGTCTGGAGAGATTCTGGCAAGCAAAATATTTATCCACAATTATTGCTACACCTCTGGAGGAGGCAACAACAACGTCGCGGTCTTTACGGAAGATAACATATTGTCTGAGGAAGTTTGTGTGGGTTTTAGATGTGTTTTCTCAACACACAGCACTTTTATATTATATTTATTATGGAGTTCCCTAATATCGTCGTAGTTATGGAGAAGTCCTCTCGCATTCCACTGTAAAATTTGTGTTTCCATTTTGAATGTGTTTTTGTGCCGTGCGTTCAAGAATACAAAGTTATCTCACGGGCCCAATTTCCAGGCGCCGTGACACGAGATTTTTCTCTGTTGGAGCGGTCGATGGAATCAGGCCGCTCCTGAGGCGCTGGCTGCGCCCTCACGCTTGGTGTTGTGTCCAAGTCCTCTTGCGAGGCGCTCGACACGCGCTCTTGCGAGCGGTTAGTTTGACGTGAAGGCCTCGTCTCGAGGGGCGAGGCCTTGGAGGCCACCAGCCCGGAGGTTATTGGCCCCTTGTTTTGAGATGGCGGAGCAGAGCTAGCTGCCCCCGCAGGGGCGTCTGCGCAAGCAGGCGTTTGGTGAGTTGCGCCACCACGTACCCGAGCACACGAGGGTTGGACCCTCCCGCGTGTAGCAGTGCGCGGCTTAGCCGTGTCCGGGGAAAGGGGGATCCTGGGGGTTGAGCCGATGCCGGGTGCTTGGACCTTTACGGGCCCCCGGCGGAGACAACACACTCCTTTGGCCTCTGCTTCACGTAGACGGCACCCTCGGACTGACCCACCCGGGGGAAATCGGCAGTCGCCCTTTCCTGTCCTCCTCCTCTATCTTCGTCTTTCTCTCTGACTTTCAATCTTTCCTGTCTCCTACTCGCTTCCTTTTACTTCTGATTTTCTGGGCGGCAAGGGTTAAACTTGTGTGGGTAGCCAACCTTGGGTATTCCATATTTGGTTATAGTAGTGACGTACAGCTGGCGTCTGCAGGTCTTGTGTTCACAGTCCCTGCAGCGTCCCCTTGTTGGGCTCCATGGTGGGTGGCTGGCGTTGCTGCCGAAAACCCGGATATTCTTATGGCTAGCCCTTTTCCACCACTCCCTGATCGCCGTCAAAAAAGAGGGCGCACCGAAGATGTATTCCAGTTCTTTGGACGTCAAAGACAAGATTTCCCACGATTTCATGTCATCCACTCAGAAAAACCAGAAAACAAGTTCGAACAATCTCCCCTTTTCTTGTTTCGAAATCTCTAACTCAGGCTCTAGGACCAGGCTATAAGGCAACGAGGATGGCAAGTGGTGATCTCCTCTTGGAGCTCCACGATCGCAAACAATATGAAAAGCTGCCGAATCTAGTGTTTTTTGGGGACGTCCAAGTAACAGTAACTCAGCACCGTACTATGAACACCACCCGCGGAGTTGTTTCAGACGAAGATTTGATGGAGCTGACTGAGGCTGAACTCTTGGAGGGCTTCAGTGAGCAGAATGTCATCAATGTTAAACGGATTAAGATGAGACGAGACGGCAAGGAAATTCAGACTAAGCACCTTGTGCTCACTTTTGTTTCATGTGATCTGCCCGACTCCATCGAGGCCGGGTACATTAAACTGCGTGTTAGACCATACGTGTCAAATCCCCTCAGATGTTTCAAATGCCAGCGATTCGGCCACAGTTCGCAAAACTGCCGAGGCCGCCAAGCTTGTGCGAAATGCAGTGCACACGAACACACTTCTGAATCTTGTGAAACTCTCTCCACTGTG
>NC_051164.1:28204430-28236746 GCF_013339745.2 Dermacentor silvarum
GGAATTCTGAACAAAATCATTAGCTTCACATACTGGCTGCGGTTAGAGAGAAATTCCTTAATCCATGCAAGTACACTGGGGTCTATGTTAAGTTGATTAAGCTTGAAGATAAGTAGCTCGTGTGAGACGGAGTCAAATTCTTTGGCAAAATCTAAATATATGCAATCAGTATCAACGTCATGATCCGCGTTAATAAATAAGTCGTCGGTAAAACATAGCAATTGCGTTTCGCACGAAACTGCTTTACGGAATCCATGCTGATAAATACTGAAGGAATTGGACTCAAGGAATTCGATGAGATGCGAGTATATTATATGCTCTTAGATTTTTACTGGTATGGATGTTAATGATATGGGACGGTAATTATTCGGGGAATGTACATCACCAGATTCATGCACAGGGACCACCTTCCCTATCTTCCAGTGAGAGGGCAGTGTAGACACCTGTAATGACTGTTCAAAAAGCTTTGACAATATCAATGAAGAATACACTTGTGTACACTTCATCATTTTACATGAGATACAATTTGGGCCGGCTGATGAAGACACTTTTAAATTGACAATAAGCCTTTCGACACCAACTGCATCAATAGCGATGGGATCCATTGGTAAGAAGTTGGTTTTTGGTACTTGTGGGAACGCTGTGGGAATGTTCTTATTAAAATGAGTAACAAACACATCGTTCAGAACATTGCAGCACTCGCTTTGAACTACTGGAACATTAGATTGGAATAATTGAATGTGTGTCCCTTTAGAGCCGTTAATAATGCTCCAAAATTTGCGGGGGTTAGAAAGCAGTAGCAAAGGAAGAGTTTTATGATAGAATTCCTTCTTTGCTTTTGAAAGTGCAGTACAGAATTCTCGGTTAAATTTTTGATAGCAAGACCAGTGGTCTGCTCTGGCTGTTAGCTTTGCCCGTCGAAATATCCGCTTCTTTTTGTTGCGCACGCGCTTTAACGTGTTATGAAACCACGGAGAGCGAGGGCTTGATGAAACTTTTTTTAGGTACAAAGCGATCAATTTGGGACAAGAGTTTGTTTTTATAAAGCAACCAGTTGTCCTCAACCGACCGCTGCTCAAAACCAGCGAAAAAACTATCAACAAAGGCCTGTAGTTCCCCATTCATTCCAGTAATATCTGCTTTGCTGTAGTCTTGGATGACCCTGGTTTTTTTCTTGTTGGAAACATGTGCCCGTAGGGTGAAGTGAATTATAGAGTGGTCGCTAATTCCCAGTGAATGAGTTAAGCAGTAAGCTAGGTCTGGTGTAGTTGTAAGCACTAAGTCTAGAATGTTAGCGGCAGTGGGAGTTGTACGTGTGGGAAAGTGATTGAGCTGGGTTAAGTTGAAGTCTTGCAAAAATTTCAAAATTCCTTGCTTTCAGCTGAGTTGTGTTTTAAGGATACCGGGGCTCTTTCCCACCTGATGTCTGGAAAGTTGAAGTCACCATAGATGAAGAGGGGTGATTTTGGGTATCTGACGAACAGCTGATTGACAGCATCGTGCAGGTCAGTACAAAAGGACAGTGATGCAGTTGGTGGTCGATAGCAAACACAAAAAAATTATTTCGCCGGATTCAATGAGCACGCGTACACAGACAAGCTCAAGTGAAGATACAATTGGAATAACATGAGAAGCAAGCGTATCGGCAATCGCCAACACAACACCACCACCAGACCGGTAATCACGATCACATCGGTAAATGTTGTAGCACTTTTCACAGTCCAAAATTTCTTCATTTTTAACATTTGCAGACAGCCAGGTCTCCGTCAGACCAATAATATCAGCAGAGCATGAATCAATAGCGGAAGACAATTCAACGCGCTTATTGAGGATACTCCGGACATTGGAAAGGAAAATAGAGGCGTTGCTTGCGCGAGATCTAGGCATGCATTGCTATGATGCACTAGAAGCGCCGGCACGTGCAGGTACAGTGGCCGCGCTATCTTGCGTATCTGCCAATCGTGGCAAATCAGTTTCGCGTACGCTGTCAGTTATTGCGCAGTAAACGTTCCTTTTTTTATTCATGATCAGTTTATTCATGCGAAGCGAGTACGGCTGCCCTGTTACCTTTGCAAACTCCGTTAGTTTCCTCCTTGAGTTTCGCGTAGCTCTGCAAAAATCTTCGCTAGCTGATACACCAGTACCTTTGAGCTTATGTTTCTGGGCCCAGACTGCATCCCTGACTTTAGACGACGAAAACTTGATGATAATTGGTCCAGTCTTTTTATCGGTGTAGGATCCTAACCTGTGTGCTCGAGAGACTTCCGAGTCAGGAATTTGTAGTTTAAGATGACGAGACAAAACATCTTCAACAAGGCCTTCTGACTGAACCCACGTCTCAGTCGGGCAGTCCGTTATTCCAAAGAACAATAGGTTATCTCGTCTGGATCTGTCTTCAAGATTGTCCAGTCGGGAACTGAGTGCCTGGCCTTCCATTCTGACAGCTTCAGTGATTAGACGTGGTGCATCACTGAGAACTGCAGAACCGTCGAATGATTCGACGAAAGATTCAACCGCGGATAATCTTACTGTTAAGTCAGCATCTGTTTGTACTAAGGCCTCCTTTTTTGTCTTTAGGTCATCAAGGACTTCCATGACTTCAACATAATTCAACAAAAAGTTGACCACCGTCACGGTGGTCAACTTTTTCAGAAGGTTTAGTGATAGCATCAAGTATTTCTTTGTTAGTAGGGCCAGGGTTTAGTTCAATGTCTCCGAAACATAGTAAGAGCTTTGTAACAAATACGCATTCACACAAACACTCAAAAAACACACTTGGGCACGGTAGGAGCAGCAGGCAGACGTTGCTAGTCCGCTTACAGTAGAGAGAAGGAGGTTTACTAACCTGCACAAAAAGAAACATCGGGTTTATGAGCGACTGTATGGCTGCCGCTCCACCGTGCCCACTGAAGGGGCATAGGAATTCCAAGGTCCTAATATCCTCCCGTGTCGCTGCATTCACCAAAAGTGTTGTCGACCAGCTGAACGTGGAAGGGATGCCACCGTTAAAGCAGGGCTGATCACATGAGGGCGCATTATTGAAGATCGGGGCCGTCAGCAACAGTGTCGATGAACAGCCGACAATCGCTGGATCCGTTGGTTGTTGCCACGTGCCAAACCGGGCGATAAACTGCAGAAAAAAAATGTCACAGTTTCGCCCTAAGGGCGAAGCAATGAATGCGATAGCAACACAGCAATGTCATACGAAGTAAGGTGAGCGGCTTTGGTAGCAATATGAATTGTAGTAAACATGAGCTGATTAAGTAAGCAGGTGTGCTGCGGCGTAAGTAGACCGACATGAAGAGAGACTCGATGACCACGAGGAGGCGCGTGTGAAACGATGGTGTTGATGAGAAGCGCTTCCCGTGGGCAGCGCGTGCGAAGGGACACACCTGTAGCGCTGCACTGCCGACCCGGGCAGCATTGCATGTGTAGCGTGCGTTGGAAAATGTGGCCCGACTATTACTAACTGATTGAACAAGCGTGGTGCGAGCGCGCACAAACAAACATGAATAGATCACACTGAATGACTGCAGACAACGACTGTCAAAACGCTGGCAGCAAGCGCATATATACGCCGCAGAAGCGGGCGAAGGTACAGTCAACCACAAAAGTTTGCGGACCACGCGAGCGCGTGCCAGACTGCCTATCCGCGCCACCTAGCGGTACGCCACCTAGCGGCGACAGGGGCGCTCTCCCGGATATGAGCCCTCTTGGTACTCGCCTGCCTGTTAATTTTTTATTCCCGTGCATGACATTGTTAGTTCGTTGTGTTGACGCAGAGCGCTGTCTGCGATAAGACCGCCACATATCTGGCTTGATAGCAGTATCGGAGCAATCACTGCAACCTTTGTCGACTGGTGTGCCAGTGGGTAGATAAGTTTCACGAAGCGCTGCGACGATTTTTTTACGCGACGTTTACTGGCGCACTTTGGTTGGCAGCATCTTGGTCCAATGAGTGTTGCTTCTTCTGCGTCTTGAGAGAAAGGGTAGGGAGGTGTTTCACTGTCATCAAAAATAAAGAAAAAGCGGATGCATAGAAAATTTTCTTTCACACATAGGCGCATCTTCGCATCAGTCGCTGAAAACGTAGTAGACTTGCTTCAGGCCACGTGGTGATTGCCTATTTGGAAAGATGCCGCTGCGTGTTCCACTTGACGAAAGAAGGCACATTGTGCGTTTATTTATAGAGGGAATACCTCAGCGCGAAATCTGCCGCCGAACCAACAGGAGCCGGACTGCCGTGAATAGGATTATACAAGCTTTCCGCGACGATGACAGATTCACAGATATGGAGCGCAGTGGGCGTCCAAGGGCCACGACTGAGGAAGAGGACCGCCTGATTACGGCCGCCATCGTGGCTGATCCTTTTCAAAGTGCAGAGGATATCCGAGAAGCGCTCTCGCTCACGGTATCGTCTGAGACTGTAAGAAGAAGGCTGAGTGAGCTTGGCCTGCAGTCTTTCGTAGCAGCACAGAAGCCCTGCCTCTCAGACAGCCAGCTACAAGAACGACTCATGTTCGCTACAGCAATGAAAGATTGGACAACAGAGAAATGGGGCGATGTCATCTTTAGCGACGAGTCAACTTTTTCCACGCGCTGGGACCAACGGAAGCGGGTTTGGCGTCCACTAAACTGCAGGTGTGTTTACAGTGTATTGGCAGTTAATTCACGAAGCTAATTCTGCATCACAACATGTTTCACGTAAAATGAGCTTTTGGACATTACGAGATTTTTCTGTAGTGGTATTATGTTGAAAACATTAACGATTGTTTCATAGTACTACTTACTCTGAAGCTAATTAAAAGCTGCCAGTGGGTCTTTCAGTACTATCTAATGATGTTTGCACGTTTTCTATTGCAACTCTATAACAGCATTATAAAGTTCATACGCAAGAGGAATCACAAGATTTTTAGACGCGCCGCTGGAACCCAATTGTATGCTATTTCTTGCAGATATCTGCCTAATTACACACAGAGTGTTCTATCCAGTGGACGGTGTTCCGTGAGCGTGTGGGGAGCAATCAGCAAAGATGGCCTTGGTCCCCTTGTGCGTCTGGAAGGGCCCTTCACTGCGTCACGGTACTGCGACGTCATCACTAGACACCTCGTTCCGTATGCGCTGGACGGTCCCTTCAGCGACGGCTGCTATTTTTTTCAACACGACCGCAGCCCGATCCATAAAGCACGTATCGTCCAGTCATTGCTAGAAGAACATGCTGTTTGCCAGCTTGAGTGGCCTCCATGTGGCGCCGACTTGAATCCCATAGAAAATGTCTGGGGCATGTTGAAGAAACGGCTGTCCACACGAGCCAACCGCGGCCGCACGGCCGATACGCTGTGGCAAGCGATCGCACAAGAATGGGAAAGCCTGCGCGGTCGACCGGAGATTACTGAATCTTTGTACGAGTCGATGCCCACACGCATCAATAAGGTGCTAGAAAACGGCGGACATTTCACTTCCTACTAGATCATTGAGAGACCTATGTTTCATGACACTTCTGTAAATGTCTTGTGAATAAATTCATCCCCTTCAGACACGAATTATGATGCACTGTCTGCAAATGCGTCAAATGCGCATGGCATCATTTCAAGACGCTCACTATTACATTCCAAGAAAGAAGACGAAGCAATGTGCTGTTTTGTGCGAGTTTCAGTAAAAAAAAATTAATTAGCGTATAACTCATTATCTAATTATTCTGAAATCCGTCAGCTTCAATGCTTGCATAAAAGAATCAACTATTAGGCCCGAAACGCATGCACACTTGCTTTTTCGGTTGTATTCGTGTCGACCGGAGAAAAAAAATACTCTTGACGTTGGTCTTGGAACGCGGCACGTCGAACGATTGTCTATCATGGTAGTGTCTCCAGCAAAGTGATCATCTGCAGCAATACGCAGGACAATGAAGTTAACTGACCGCTAGTTGTCCCATCAGGAAGCGGACACGAATGTGCACACTGAGTTTTAGGTCATTTGAAGAAACACGTGGCGTGGGACGCGCCTCCGAAGTTCGAGTCCCCAAACGAGGACGCCGTGTCGCAAAGG
Source organism: Dermacentor silvarum (assembly GCF_013339745.2). Classification (NCBI taxonomy): domain Eukaryota; kingdom Metazoa; phylum Arthropoda; class Arachnida; order Ixodida; family Ixodidae; genus Dermacentor; species Dermacentor silvarum. Next base: position 28,210,476 of record NC_051164.1, read on the forward strand.
GTTATAAAAAGAGTCAGTCGCACCCGATTATTTCTTATTTTTCTAAATGTAACCACTATAGCAGCGCGGTGGTTCGGGCTTTGCGCAGCAAAACCTGGGCGCAGGCGATCAAATCCCGGCCGCTACTGTCACTTAGCGATGGGGGAGGAACGGAAAAATTCTGCCTACTGACTAAGCATCTGTGTCCCATGGCTGCCTCACCGCTCACTCACGCACTCACGAAAAAAAAAAAAAAAACAGCGTGGCTACGCGAAAATAGAACTGATAACAGCCGAAGAATACGCTGTCTGATTACTTGTACTGATATTCTGCTCTCAAAATATAAGCAAGTAGCCCTGGCTAACAAAGAGCGCGTCACGTTGAAAGAGATAGGTAGAAAATATTTGCGCACAGTGCGAAAATAGACAGGCCATAGATTTAAGGAGGGATGCGTCTTCAACGTAGCGCTGCTGTCGATCGCTGGTGACGTAGCGGAAGTGTCGCGAAGAGGCTCTTGGCCACGCGCTCGCGTGGTCCGCAAACTTTTGTGGTTGACTGTACGTGCGGTCGATCGCTTCAACGGAAACTGAGCGGCGAATGCGCGGCGCAGAAAGGTCAGAGCCGTGTGGAGATAAGAGACGGTGCGGACGAGCGACGAGCGCGGTTGTTGGCAGCGTAGAAGTGCGCCCCCCCCCCCCCCCCCCCCCCCGCGCTCCCTCCGGCGCTGGCTTCCCACTTCCTTGCTTGCGCGTGGGTTATAGAGTGCGTTCGCTCTCCGTGATAGCGCGCGTCCCCGCACGCTTCCGCTCGGGCATACGGCGCGCGGCGAAGATTTTATCTATAGGGAACCTCACGGCGACGGCAGAAATCTGGTAGAAGTGTCCATATAATTGCTATCGCAATAAATGCAAGATCGGGTTTATGAGCGACTGCATGGCTGCCGCTCCACCGTGCCCACATATTTCATACTAAATATTATATAAAACCATATGATTAACAATGACCCACCAACCCTAGGATAGATTGCTAGTAGAAATAGAGTCGGCAATAATTTCTAAAGCATGAGTGGCTGCCAGTGCTTGCCTATTCGGTATAGTTCATAATAACCGCGTTGTCGACTACGAAATACCATCTGATTTGCTGACCTACATTCTCCATACTTTCATGGTACAAAAACATTCTTTGAAACAAATGGTGTTCTACAGCAGGTATCTAAAACCCCAGGAATCCAAGTTGGTCTCAAACCGCTTGGTCGGCTACTTTACATGTAACACTACTAAGCATTTCGAGAACACATTCTAAGCATTCCCTCATGCTCAGGTGGAAGTGGAAAATACCCGTTTTGTTTAGCATAAATAGTGCCTCAAATGTTAATTGGACATTTTTCCTCCAGTGAGATTACATCAGGGTGAAGGAAAGAGTGCCTTCTTAGTAAAAATAATCTTCCTTGTAATTGTGGGGACGGTATCTATAACGCAGAACGCCAGCTGCAAAAAGCCAGCTGCAACATTTTGTGGAGAGCTACTGACAAGACAGAGTCGCGTCTGGTCCCTGACAGCGTAAGGTCTCCTGGCATAAAAGACCACAATGACAAGCCGACGGTGCACACAACACAAACGTTAACACGGCAGTGCCTCGATAGTTTATACTTTATGAAGTAATAATACATTACGGGGTCGGGTGCAGTGGTGCTATGAGGGGTGTACCGCAGTGGGGACTCCTATTTTGCCTTCTCCATAAGCACTCGCCGCCATCTAGCGGCTCCGCCACGAAGCCGACGTGTGGCCTCCGAAATGCACGGCACACCGGCTTTTCATTCACTGTAGCAGCGCCCATCATTCCTATGTTTCCGTTTACCTTGTCAAGGCAGCGCCACTTCGTGGACGTCGCGTGGAATACGTAAAATTCACACATATGGGCCATTACCTCACTAATATATAGAGGTTTGTTATACAGGAGATCAAGTTAAAACTGCATGAACGTGCGGAACATAATGGTGTATTGGGCGAACTTCAGAATGGCTTCAAAATCGCTAGGCGTCTGGGTGATAGCTTATTTGTTCTTACCGAGTGTCTTCCAATATCCAGAGAAGAAAGCACACCGTTATATGTGCCTATTTTATACATTACCGGAACATATGACAACGTAGCGCACAACATTTTCTGGTACAGTTATTTATTTACTTATTTATTGTGTAAAGAAGTGAACTTGGCTTCGGGCGCTCGCAAGGCGGGTGCTGGGAGAGAAGACGACGAGGAAGATTATATAACTTCAGATATAATAGTATAAAAGGAAACTTGGCTGACAACGGAGGAAAATTTCGATTTAAAATTTTACAGATCTTTTCGACTAGACCGCCCTACAAGAGGGAGTGGACTAATTATATTTATTTTGACTAAAATATGTGATATAGCCAAAATTTTATTCCAATTGATGGATTCTGAGTGCGAAATTTTGGCTATAGAACGGACTCTACCTGGTTGTTTCCCTCTTTATATTGTAAATACTTATTTTCCTTCCGGTGTGCAGGACACTCACTCTCTTGACAGTGTTCTAGCTAGCTGTGGTCGGGATGTTTTACTTACTGGGGATTTCAATTCGCATGATGTTTCATGGGGTTTAAAGACAGATTCATGCGGTAAGCGCTTGTGGAATTCATTAGATAATAACCCTTCTTGTGTAAATTCTGGGGCAACTACATTTGTGCGTGGCCAAAATCAGTCTGCAATTCATCTCACATTCTCTAGTCGTAGTCTCTCGGTGTTTGCGTGGTCAACTGTTGATTGCACCTCTAATAGTGATCACCTTCCGCTGTTCTTTGTAATAGTCCGCTCAATTGCAACAATGGATGAACAAGCTCGAACGTTCGTAAACTACAGTACCTTTAAGCAGTCCTTGCAATCTGGCATTTGTCCCCTTCTGAGGCGTCCAATGAAGAAAAGACGAAGATTATTTGTTCAGCCCTCGAAAAATCTAGCAAGCAGTCGGAATTCAGAATTCGACCAAATAATGGTTACTCTTAAAACCCTTGGTGGAATACTGACTGTTCACGCGATTACAAAAGAAGGAAAGCAGCCTGGAAAAAGTTATACAACCAGTGTACAAAAAAATTGGAGTGAATATAAATTCTACAGCACTATATTTAAACATACAGTTTCTATCGCAAAACACGACCATGATTGGAAACATTTTGAATATCTATAAAAATCTAAACAGAAGCGAGCGGATTTCACTTTTCATCGTGGCAGAAAAATTGTTCCGCGTCCGAGTAACATTCATTCGATGGTTTTCACTGGTGAAGAAATGACGCAGATGTTAGAAGAAATTGCAAAGGGTTTAGAAATCCGGTTCACGTCTTTCTTATCGCCATGTTCCAAGTTACACGTACGGTCCGATGATTTTACGGAGATCACTATGTTAGAAGTGGCTACAGCAGTGGAAAGTATGCCACATGCCGGCCCAGGTGTTGACGGAGAAACCTCAACAATGGTAAAAATTTTATTCAAGGAGTCCCCAGATGATCTTTTAGAAGTAGTAAATTATTCTATTCAATTTTCGTGGATACCTTCCTGTTGGAAACTCGCTAAAATTATTCCGATTCTTGAAAATAATGGTGACGGATACAGGCTTGATAATGTTCGACCAATTGCTCTAACTTCCAATTAAGTGAAATTAATAGAAAGAATTGTAAATTTTCTTCTTATAAAATAAGTAGAGGACAAAGACGCGCTCAGTCCTTGGCTTTAGAGCTGGCTGTTCCATTTGGCACGCTTATGTGGACCTGGAAAGCCGCATAAAACTAGCACGTCGCCAGAGACAAATTGCGGCTCTTGTAACTTTAGATATATCAAAAGCGTACGACAGTGTATAGCACGAACTTTTCTTGAATCGTATAACTAACCTTGATTTCCAAAAATACAAAGCAAAATGGTTTAGCGAGTTTCTGACTGAATAAGAATTTTATTGTTCCTTGAAAGGATGTTCATCACAGACATCGACAATCTCGTAGAGTTCCACAAGGAGCTGTCACGTCCCCTTTATTATTTAATATATTATTAAGCTCTATACCTTGGCATAATGACATATACACATAAATCTACGCAGATGACATGGCGTTTTTTGCATCTGACTTTGATATCCACTCTTTATATTATCGATTGCAAACATAACTGTGCGCCATAGAAAACTGGTTACTGAATATTCGCCTCTCCCTAAACGTCAGAAAATGCTCAATAATAGCGTTTCATTCCATAGATACAATACATAAAAACCTAATCTACCGCCTGCAGAACTTATCTCAAGTGGACTCGGTAAAATACCTGGGCATAATATATGACGACCGGCTAAATTGGCGTAAGCACATTGAAGACATAAGTAAAAAAGGGGTGCGAGCGATTGGAATGCTAAGAATGCTTTGCAACAGTCGATCAGGAATGCGGAGAGACTCTCTTGTGATGATTTATAAAATGTACATACGGCCAATTTGGGAATTCGAATGTGTTCTATATTCAGGTGCGCCGGCGTATAAATTACATCCCCTCGTTCTTCTGGAACGGTAAGCTTTATACCTGTGCCTTGGCTTGCCCAAGTGCGTTGCCAACAATGTATTATACCTAGAAACCAATTTACATTCTCTTTTGTGTAGATTTCGGTTATTACCGGTCCTCGTTCTTCTGGAACGGTAAGCTTTATACCTGTGCCTTGGCTTGCCCAAGTGCGTTGCCAACAATGTATTATACCTAGAAACCAATTTACATTCTCTTTTGTGTAGATTTCGGTTATTACCGGTCCAAAACTTCCTAAAAATGTATGAATTGTCTATAAAATTACAAATAATTTTTATTTCCCGGCCTGCAATATTTTTTCAATCTTCCTGGCCCCGGTTCCAAACTGAGCATGTCGTTTTTGTGCAAGCACTAGTCGGTCCCTTAGATGTACGATTATGCGAGATCCCTCCAATTTGCAGTGAGACAGAGAATCTCCAAATTCTTTTCGACGATATATATCCAATCAAGGAAAAACTCCTTAGTTACAATATATTATATGGGCTATTAGAAAATCACTCATTGTAGTTAAAAATGAACGCAGTCATAGCGAGAGATGCCTCGCAATCAGAAGAAAAATCTGGAATTGGAATTTTCTCTGCCGCTTTTGACTGGTCGTTCTCCTTAAAATTTCCAGACTACGTCCCAGTATTTGCAGCTGAGTTGTAGCAGTTACATTGGCTCTACGAAAAGTGCACTCATCAATCTGGGAAGTTTAATAGTAACGGATTCTTTCATTCATTTATTTATTTATGCAATACCCACAGAACCTTTACAGGCATTACAGTAGGGGCAAATATATACATAACATCAAGCGGATTCTTGCTCCATGACTTACAAGTGTACAATATGGTACATAACGTAAGCATAATGTTCAAAGAACAGTCACTATACGCATGCAGAGAGAAAAGAAAGAAAAAAGGGGGAAAAAAGGAACATAACTAATGTCGCACCACTTCAACAAGGCATAAAATGTATCATTTGATATTACATCAACTACTGACGACGGTAGCCTATTCCACTCCCGTATAGTTCTAGGAAAAAAGACATCCTGAATAGTTCTGTGTGGCAAAATATTTCTCGTACTTTATGTGAGTGGTCACCTCGAGCTGATGCATAATAAGGTTCAAGTATGTACCGTTGCCCGTCTATGCCAATTGTTGAATGAAAGAGCTTTAACGAAGTTTTTTTCTGCGATTGTCAAGAGATTCGCATTGTAAATTATTCTTTGCATGTGTGGCGCTAAAAACAATACTATAATTTCCAGGAACAAATCTTGCGGCTAAATTTGGTATTTTTTTAATGCATTCCTTGTCACCGAGCATCGGTGAGTCCCATACCTCGCATGCATATTCTAAAACAGACCTGACGAACCTCTTGAAGAGTAGCTCTTTAGTAGCCCTACGGAAGTTTTTAGCGTTGCGCCGTAGGAACCCTTAATACCTTGCCTGCATTTGCTATTGCATGATCAACGTGACGATGCCATTTTAAATCAGTGGTAAAATAAACTCCTAGGTATATGTATAAGGACACCCGTGACAATGCAATGTTATCTAAGGTATACTGAAACAAACATGGTTTTGTTTCTTACTAAATGACATGATAATCATCTTATGTAGATTCAAACTCATGTTCCATTTACAACACCACTGAGCAATGCGGCCGAGATCACATTGTATATTCGGCAATCATCTTCACAACTAATAGGCTTATACAAGACGTAATCATAAGTGTATAGTCTCCAATGTGACAGGACTCCTTCACTGATATCATTGATGAATAAAATAAACAAAAGTGGACCCAGAACTGAGCCCTAAGGGACGTCAGAAGGGAGGTCTACTCTTGATGACTCAGAACCATTCAAGACTACGCATTGTTTGCGCAGTCTTAAGTAATCAGCAATCCATGCAATAACTTGTGCATTAATGCCGTAGGTATGTTGTTTCTCAATTTACAAAGAGTGGGACACAGTATCGAATGCCTTCCTGAAGTCTAAAAATATACCATCTATAGAAAATCGTTTATGCATAGCACTGGTAATATCATGCGTGAAATCGATAATTATGTTACGCATGACAAATTCTTTCTAAAGCCATGTTGAGAGGGATTAAATAGGGAATACAGATTCATAAGTGCTACAATACCCGTGTATAAAATGTGCTCTTAAACATTGCATGCAGCACACGTTAAAGAAATCGGTCGATATTTAACTACGTCACTTCGCGGACCAGACTTATGAACCGGAACCACTGCGCCAATCTTCCAATCATTGGGCAGGGAAGCTTCTGCCAGTGATTTTTCAAAATGTATTTTTAAAAAAGGAGCTATTTGTCGGGCACAAATTTCAAAGAAGTGATTTGTGAAGCCATCAGGTCCGCCGCCTTTGGCAGTATTCAATTTTAAAAGTAACAGTTCTATGCCACGTGTGCTGATAACGACGCCTTCCCTATCGCCCACTGGTGCCATCTGTTCTCGCGGGCGACTTCTGCTATCATCGGTGCTAGGCATCACAGTAGAAAACACGGAAGCAAGATACTGATTAAAGTATTCCACTTTAGCTTCGTCGTCAGAAACGACGCCGTTTTCAGAGACGAGTGACGGAATGGCTGTGGCCTCTTTGCCATTTCTTTTCACGTGCATCCTGAATTGCTTGGGGTCATCTTTGATTCTCAGCTGGAAAGATTCGCTAACAGCATCCTTGGCTACGCGAATTGTCCTCTTCATTTCTGACGTAATTACTTTCAGCTTCTGCCTGTTATCACTTGACGGCACTTGAAGAAAATTATGATAAAACCTTTGCCTTGTGTTTGTAAGCCTGCGCATTGCTTTTGAAAACTAAGTCTTACTTCTACTTTGTCTTTCATTTATGACCCTGCAGGGTTTTAAATGCTGCCGGAGCTCTAGCATCTTGTTTTTTAGGCAAGTCCATAATTCATCTGTATTATTATATTCAGCTTCCGTTGCAAAAGCATCGTAATACCCATCCAAACCCTCATTTATTTTATCAACCTGAGCTTTCGAACAGTTATACACAGGTCTTACCACACTGTGCACAGGTTTTACATGTGTAATTTCCATTTTACATAAAACAACACGGTGGTCGCTAATTCCAGGAACAACAACCGTAGAAATTACCAGTTGAGGTTGGTTTGTGAACATAAGGTCCAGAACATGATTTCCTCTAGTTGCTTCAGACACTATTTGAGATAGTGCGAACAAATCAACATGTTCATCATTTCGTGACACAAGCGACGCTCACTTGAAATTAGTGAGCCCTCATCGTTCCACACAATATGTGGGAGATTAAAATCTCTGCCTATAACATGGTTGTCCGCCCGTATAGTTTCAACTGCGGATCTCAACTTACATAACATATCAACAGAGGAATCAGGTGGTCTATAAAAACTAGATACAGTCAAAGCATGTTTGTTGGAAAGCGTTAGTTCACAGAAAATAGCCTCACATTCTCCGACAGGAACGGGCAGCTGGACGAATGAAATGCTTTTTTCGACCAATAGAAAAACTCCGCCACCGCGAGAATTTCGATCATTTCTGTGACATGTGTAACCATTTGGAAATACCTCATTATCAGCTATATCGTCACTTAGCCAGGACTCAGTTCCTAAAATTATAGACGGCTTAATTAAATCAACAAGCGCGCTAAGTTCGTCAACTTTATTCTTGATACTCCGACAGTTTATGACAAGAAAAGAAACATTGCGATTGTTGACTTGACGCGGTCACTTCAGGGAAACAACCTGTTTAGCTCAGAGTTATAGACATATTTCGTGCCATTGAACAATAAAGTATCGTACCGAAGGCTAACTGTATCGCCATCCTTCCTACGTGATTTCGCAAAATCCCACAGCTGTTTTTTTTTTCGCACGTACTTCATTGTAGAAATCTTCAGATATAGCAAACTGGCTATTTTTCAACTTTCTAGCGTTCTCTAATATTAACTGTGTTTCTTTGTACGAGCTAAAGCTTGCTATCAAAGGGCGATTCTTAGCACTCTGAAACCTTCCAAGGCGATGCGCACGCCCAATTGACAGGTTCCGTAAGCCCAGCTTATATTCACACAGTTCAAGAATATTGTGCTTAGAATCTACATTTCTTTTCGGATTATCACTTTCGTTGACGCCATAGAAAACCAAATTGCAACGCCGGCTCTGGTTTTCCAGATTGTCGACTTTTGCCGACAACGCCTTCCTCAATCGACGCTGTTCGTCACATTCGCTCTTACATTCACTGACGGTTGCGCAGAGCTGATTGTCGAAGTTTGTTAACTTTGCTTCTAGTGATGTAATGCGTCCGCTAAGGACATCTATGGCATGTTTATTCTCTGTCTGTGTTACCTCGATAGCAGTAAGTTTCGTACTAATGTCTTCCTGACAATCAAGCAGCAGCTGCAGTTTTTCCTGAGTTGTGGGTCCCGGGTTCATTTCGACGTCTCCGCACAAAAAAAGCAAAAGAAAGTAGAAGGCGTAACGCCGCAAAAGACGGAGACGACATTAAGACTGCAGTCTGCGTTTACAGCATTTTTCTACACAGGACACTGTCTGGTGTGGAACCGGCAAAACAAAGACCACAGCTAAATGAGACAATTTTATGCTATTAACCTGGAAGAACAGTAAAAACAGCGTAAGCGGCATCGTCATTGCCGTGCCGGTTCCACGCCCCAACGACGCACTGCAGACGCCTCCCTTATGTAGCTCGGGGATAAGTTCGCAGCACTGCCACTGTTCGTAGACTGGTACGGGACATTGACCAAACTCAGCTGAACTGCACAAAGCCGAAAAGTTCAACGCCGCATCCGTCCCGTTCTGCAGCACGTCGGTTCGAATGGCTGTCGAAGGTGAACTGTCAACCCACCGATGAACAGCAAAAGCCTCACTATGGAAAAGGGGAAGCCTCAAGCAAGGGAAACCGCTCACCTGGAAGAACAGCAAAAAAAGCGTGAGCGGCATCGTCGAAGACGTGCCGGTTCCAGGCTCCAACGACGCACTGCAGACACCTCCCTTATGTAGCTCGGTGATAAGTTCGCAGCACTGCCACTGTTCGTAGACTGGTACGGGACATTGAAGGAACTCAGCTGAACTGCACAAAGCCGAAAAGTTCAAGGCCGCATCCGTCCCGTTCCGCAGCACGTCGGTTCGAATGGCTGTCGAAGGTGAACTGTCGGCCCACCGATGAACAGCAAAAGCCTCATTATGGCAAAGGGGAGGCCTCAAGCAAGGGAAACCGCTGACCTGGAAGAACAGTAAAAACAGCATTATGTCATGATGTTTAGCTCTCACTGCAAATAGTGGCTCCCAAGTTTCAAACAGCATTTGTCATTATGTTCAGCTCTCACTGCAAATAGTGGCTCCCAAGTTTCAAACAGCATTTGTCATTATGTTCAGCTCTCACTGCAAATAGTGGCTCCCACGTTTCACGTATACATTTCAATGTGTTATACCTTCTAACTTAACACTAATTAGATTGGTATGGGTGCCTGGTCACAAACGATTTGTTATCAATTAATTAGCTGACAGCTTAGCCAGAGCTGCCCTTAGTGGTCCCATCCTTCCGATTCTTCCTGTATCAGCTTATATAACTGCGGCTTCGTTCAGGAGACGGGCAGTCATGCAAGACTCCTGGATTACCTGCCATTAATAAATTTAACTGATTATCGACACCTCCTATTTCCTTGGAACAGAAATTTCTGCCATAATAGAAAAATTGAAGTCCTCTTCACCAAATTCCGATGTCCCATTCCTACATTAAACTTTTATCTGCATCAATCTGGTCTGGCGCTCTCCTCCTTGTGCTGATACTGTGGTGAAGACGAAACAATAGAACACTTGTTCCCGTCATGCCGCCGTTTTTCCTCATTAAGAAAACACGCTTTAGAAGAAAATTTTCACAGTGCTGGATTGAATATTACGATACCCAATACTCTATCTTTTAGAGCCTCTTCTGTCGTACATTGTCAAAGGGTTGTTGGCGCAGCTGTTGTGGGGTATAAAATTGAATCAGGACGATTTCCTTGCTAAATTCCTAAAGTTTATATGAATAAATTCCTTTAGTCATTCAAACTTTTTCTAAAGTGATCCTTATTAGGCTCTGATAATTTTTTCCAACAATCACCCGATTCTTGGTCAATCCCCCGTAGTGGGTACGAGCCACTTTCTAAGGCAAGCAAGCAAGCAAGCCACTGGCGCCGCCGCTTGTAATGCGTAGGATGGATAACCGGTGGACCAGTAGGGTTACAGAATGGATACCTAGAGAAGGGAAGCGCAGTCGAGGACGGCAGAAAACCAGGTAGGATGATGAAGTTAGGACATTCGCAGGAGCAAGTTGGAATAGCGCTAGCTCAAGACAGGGGTGATTGGAGATCGCAGGGAGAGAGAGGCCTTCGTCCTGCAGTGGACATAAATATAGGCTGATGATGATGATAATAAGAAAGAATAAAGAGCTCAGAGGCAGCTTACTAGTTATTAAATTTAATGATTGCTTTGTTGATTTAGCTAGATCCAACTTCGATGAGAGAGCGCTTGCTTACATAAAACACATGAATTACAAGTCCTGCTTTCTAAATCCAGCGTCAGACAGTGAAGTGATATCCAGTTTTATTGACTTAAGCTATAGTTTGAGTTGCGATGCAAATGGTCTAAAAATCGAACCGATAAAACGTGTGCTTGACCTTATAGCCCCTTATCTGGCTCACATATTTAAACTTTGCCTTGAAAACACAGTATTTCCAACAACGATACAAGTGGTGTGTGGTTGTGCACAAGAAGGGAGGCATTGATGATTTCCGAAATTGCCGTTCTGTATCAATATTGCCTATTTTTTTCAAAAGGCCTTGAGAAAGTGACATCCCGTATGTCCGTTTTTTTGTAAGGAACACAACGTAATAACTTCAGCACAATTCAGTTTAGAAAACATCCATCCACAGAACTGGCATTATTAGAATAAAAAGAATGTATTTTAACATCATTTGAGCAGTAGAAACTCGCGCTTGGAATTAACAGATTTTACACAGGCGCTTGAGAGCCTTAACCAAATATTCCTTTAAAAATTGAAACTTATGCACTCCGAAGGAGAAGCTTGACACTGCTACAAACTATCCAGGTAGCAGGCTGCAATATGTGGATATAGATGGAAATTTCTCAAAAATTAGAACAGTCCTATCTGAAGTACCCCAAGGAAGCATTCTGGGGCCTTATGGATTTAATATCTACTTAAATGATATCATACACATTGACCCTGAATCAAAATATGTTATATATGCTCATGATATGACAGTATTATTTTCTACTTCAACTGCCTGAGAGCTAATTGCCAGAGCTACCACCACGCTTATGCAGCTTCAGATATGGTCCCCGTATAATGCTTTGAATATTAACACGAGTAAAACTAAGGCTATTGTTGATCGTCCTCAAAACAGAATGCTGTACATAAATGACACGATCACGCTCCATGATGAAAAAATAGAGATAGTAAGCTCTTTTAAAACATTAGTTGTCGTCTTCACAGAACACTTCACATGGGATTTAAATAGTGAGCACATAAAAATTATTGAGCATCATTGGTTTAACTTACGCCGACACATGTTACCCACTAAAGAGAAACTCCTTTTTGATAATGCATTATTTTATCCCAATTTAAATTACTGCCATTTAATGTGGTGGAATACGTCATTGACAAACTTGAAGTAACTTCATTTACTTCAGAAAAAAATTATACAAAAAAAGCCGGCAGATCCCACGCCTTGTGGGAATCAATGTTGTGCGAAGCAGTGTGCTGGGAGCCAGCCAAGTTAATGAAACGATCATGAGAGCACCAAGTAGTAGGCGGCTTTTTCATGACCTACATGATACGCATGTATTGAGATTCATGTCCTGAGTCCTCAGGAATCGCTTTAGGTATGCCTGAGACCTTAAGGCGAAAACATTAGTCATACTCATGACTATGACTTCGATCATCAACCATCCTTCACTTAGTACCACTTAGTACCACTTTTCCTTCACTTAGTACCACACCTGAACCCATTCCATTGGTTCTTGAGGGTCATTGTCATTTTTGATGAGTCATGGTCATGACTAATACTTCTACCATCATCCTTTAGTGTGTCCTTCACTTAGTACCCATGTCAGAGCCCGTATGAGTGGTTTTTGAGTGTTAATCTTTTTTGGCCAAGTAATAGACCGATCCCACCGGCCAGTTTCACGACGCCACCGCTGCCGCGGTGCATGCTGGTACTTGTAGTCATCTGGCCGCTCCAGCCGCCCGGAGTGCCTGTGCGTCCTGTTTCCGAAAGATTTTTGGACATTTTTATGGTTCGTGTAGAGCCATCGTGCGATGGGAGGATTGGCCTGCTGCGTTCCTGGATGCTACAACAACGACACAAGGGACAAAGGCTTCGGATTCTATGTGTTTTCTAAAGAGCGAAAGCTTCGAGAGACGTTTATCCAACGGATTAATACGGGGGACTGGTAATACACAACGCGAGAAGAAACACGGGGACGAATGGCGGCCGCATTTCGATGCGGGCAAAATGCGAAAACACCCGTGTACTTAGATTTCCCAGGATTTATAGATTATTTGTCGATTATCGATTAGCTATGGATTAGCTATCCATTGGGTATCGCAAGGTATTGGTCACGTATTTGGGCTAGGCTAAGAACTACCAAGTCATGCACATCATTTTCAGAATTTATTGATTATTGGTCGATTATCGATTAGCTATTGATTGGCTATCGCAAGGTATTGGCTACGTGTTTGGGCTAGGCTAAGCACTACCTAGTCATGCCCAGCATTTTCCGGAATTTATTGATTATTGATCGATTAGCTATTGATTGGCTATCGATTGGATATCGCAAGGTATTGGCCACGTATTTGGGCTAGGCTAAGCACTACCAAGTCATCCCCAGTATTGCCCAAAATTGATTGATTATTGATCGATTATCGATTAGCTATTGATTGGCTATCGCAAGGTATTGGTCACGTATTTGGGCTAGGCTAACTACCAAGTCATGCCCAGCATGTACCGTAATTTATTGATTATTGATCGATTAGTTATTGATTGGCTATCGATTGGCTATCACAAGGTATTGGCTACGTATTTGGGCTAGGCTAAGCACTGCCAAGTCATCCCCAGAATTTTCCGGAATTTATTGACTATTGATCGATTCTCGATTAGCTATTGATTGGCTATCGATGACTTGGCGATGATTGGCTATCGGCATTTTTATGTTTAAAAAATGTCACAGTTTCGCCCTAAGGGCGAAGCAATGAATGCGATAGCAACACAGCAATGTCATACGAAGTAAGGTGAGCGGCTTTGGTAGCAATATGAATTGTAGTAAACATGAGCTGATTAAGTAAGCAGGTGTGCTGCGGCGTAAGTAGACCGACATGAAGAGAGACTCGATGACCACGAGGAGGCGCGTGTGAAACGGTGGTGTTGATGAGAAGCGCTTCCCGTGGGCAGCGCGTGCGAAGGGACACACTTGTAGCGCTGCACTGCCGACCCGGGCAGCATTGCATGTGTAGCGTGCGTTGGAAAATGTGGCCCGACTATTACTAACTGATTGAACAAGCGTGGTGCGAGCGCGCACAAACAAACATGAATAGATCACACTGAATGACTGCAGACAACGACTGTCAAAACGCTGGCAGCAAGCGCATATATACGCCGCAGCAGCGGGCGAAGGTACGTGCGGTCGATCGCTTCAACGGAAACTGAGCGGCGAATGCGCGGCGCAGAAAGGTCAGAGCCGTGTGGAGATAAGAGACGTGCGGACGAGCGACGAGCGCGGTTGTTGGCAGCGTAGAAGTGCGCCCCCCCCCCCCCCCCCCCCCCGCGCTCCCTCCGGCGCTGGCTTCCCGCTTCCTTGCTTTCGCGTGGGTGATTGAGTGCGTTCGCTGTCCGTGATCGCGCGCGTCCCCGCACGCTTCCGCTCGGGCATACGGCGCGCGGCGAAGATTTTATCTATAGGGAACCTCACGGCGACGGCGACGACGACGGCAGAAATCCGGTATAAGTGTCGATATAATTGCTATTGCAATAAAACGCCGCCTAGCTTACCTAAGAACTTCTAGATGTCACTGTTACCGAAGTCTGCAAGTCGTGCGCGAAACCCATGTAGGTAAGCATCATTAGGCCACGAAAGTTCCGGCGCCGCATTTCAAACCGGTTTCCAACAGGTATACAAATCCTATTACGTCTGTCGCTAAGCAAACATAACGTTGCAGTCACCGAGATACACGTGTCAAAAATAGTAACGCAAAACGACCGTGTACATCAGCATGCACTACATACAAAGCTCGAACAAATATGATACTCAAATTGTAATCAGAGGGTAACAACAGAAATGAAAGAGCAGCAGGCACTTTTCAACGTTCGCCTCACATGCTGCAATTAACAGCCGATGTAATTTCTTAAATTACATGACGAATTTTTCTTGGTGGTGGAGTCGCAGAGATGTCCGGGAAGCTCGTGCGCAGTACTCAATGAGCGGGTAATGCGGTGTTGTGGTTGACCAGTTGACTACAGCCAACATGGTGGCATTGCTACTTCCGGAAACCCGGCGCATGCGCAGATCGGTTGGTGGGATCGGTCTATTGTCATTTTTTGCTGGGTTATGTTCATGACTAAGACTTGTACCATCATCCTTCAGTGTTTCCTTCACTTAGTGCCCATGTCCGAATCCACTCGAGCGCTTTCTGAGTGTTAATTTATTCAGTCATTCATTCAGTCATTCTTGCTGAGTCATGCTCATGACTTTCTAACCACACCAAGCGTAGGTAGTCATACGCGGTCGCCAATACTGTTTATTCTCTCTTCTTCCTCCTCGACTTCTCAAACCCGTCATCGTGCGTCATCTTCTTTCTCGTCCTCCTTACACTCCCCCCGTTTTATTGCGATAGCAATTATATGGACACTTCTACCGGATTTCTGCCGTCGCCGTCGTCGTCGCCGTCGCCGTCGCCGTGAGGTTCCCTATAGATAAAATCTTCGCCGCTCGCCGTATGCCCGAGCGGAAGCGTGCGGGGACGCGCGCTTCACGGAGAGCGAACGCACTCAATCACCCACGCGCAAGCAAGGAAGCGGGAAGCCAGCGCACCATCTCTTATCTCCACAACGCTCTGACCTTTATGCGCCGTGCATTCGCCGCTCAGTTTCCGTTGAAGCGACAGACCGCACGTACCTTCGCCCGCTGCGGCGTATATACGCTCGCTGCCAGCGTTTTGACAGTCGTTGTCTGCAGTCGTTCAGTGTGATCTATTCCTGTTTGTTTGTGTGCGCTCACACCACTCTTGTTCATTCAGTTAGTAATAGTCGGGCCACATTTTCCAACGCACGCAACACATGCAATGCTGCCCGGATCGGCAGTGCAGCACTACAGGTGTGTCCCTTCGCAAGCGCTGCCCACGGGAAGCGCTTCTCATCAACATCACGGTTTCACACGCGCCTTCTCGTGGTCATCGATTCTCTCTTCATGTCGGTCTTCTTACGCCGCAGCACACCTGCTTACTTAATCAGCTCATGTTTACTACAATTCATATTGCTACGAAAGCCGCTCACGTTACTTCGTATGACATTGCTGTGTTGCTATCGCATTCATTGCTTCGCCCTTGGGGAGAAACTGTGACATTTTTTCTTCTTCACCCCTCCTGGGATGATGCAGGAGAACATTGCTTACAGCAGCGAATTGTAGCTTTCCGTTATATAGGTGCCCGATAGTCTTAAGCACACCCTGTTGTACCGATGTTTGCACGACTTTGAAAGTGTCAAGTGTGGTATCGCTGTCGCATAGACCCTTTCTTCAAGCACAAGATCATTCAATGCAATATCAACCCGGTGTCCTTGGTGCCACTCGTCAAATTGCAACCAACTTCATTGCTTTCCTATATCTGGTTTGCTCGTCGTTGCTCTTACGGCACTTAAACAGGCGCATTCCGTCTTCAATTCCAAGTTCTTTGTCAGCTGGCAGTGTCGGTACTTTGCCATAAACAGCAAATTGAGGGCTATAACCAAGACTAGTAGTATGCGCCCTGTTGTGGTGAGCCACAGCCGCTTCTAAACAGCATTTCTACCCTCCTTTAAACGTTGAGTACAAGGAGGTGAACTGCTTGAGGTTTCAAATCACTCTCTCGGCCATTCCATTTGCCTGCAGATGATATGGAGCACAACGTCGTAACGTGACACCACAGCTCTCGGCCTACTGCTTGAGCTTCTTGCTTAGGAATGCGGGTGCATTGTCGGATGTCACAACCTTCAGCTGCGAAAACATTACTCGATCAAGAAGGGCCAAAACACTGTAAGCGTCTTCTCCTCCAGGTCAAGCTGCTACCATTCTCGTGCACTTATCTATTTCCTACAAAAATATTGTGTCTTGCGAACCTGAGGACTCTTCTTCCATTCAGCAAAGTCTACGTGCACAACTTCAAAGGGTTTCTCGGAATGATATGGCAAGACTAGTTCGTCGGGTCGCGGCCGGTACTTGGCCTTGGTAACTTGACACAAGTGGCACAACTTGACCTAGTCTTCGATGTCCTTTTTTATATTTTTTCAAGTGAACCTCTGAAGAAGTTTATTATAAGTCCGCCAGAAGCCGTCATGGCCACCAGATTCAGGGCTGTCATGATATAAGTGAAGTACTTTTGGTATCAGCGTCTCTGGTACAATGAACTTTCAGTCTTCAAAGTGCAGGTGGTCATACCCTTCCCATATTTTGTCAAGTAGACCATTCCGTATGGGACCTCAACTTCCAATAGAGAAAGGGCATCTGCATCTGTAAGATGACTGCCTGCACGGTGAAACACCTCGAAGTCTTATTGCTGGAGTTCATTGATCCAACGGGCAGCTTCCCTGTGGGCTTTTACATAGTTAAAAGATGGGTTAGTGCTTGGTGATCAGTGTACAACTTGAACTTCCTTCCATCGACGCAAGAAGGTGAGTAACACAGAGACATTGAAACGGCTGGTGCAGCTTTCTAAGTTGTCGAATAATTCAGATGAGTAGGGTTTAATGTATAGGAGTAGTATCCTATAACCCGCATCTGCTGAGTGGGACAACATCTGAAATCTATTTGGTACAGAATCGTACCATAATTTGATGCATCCGTGTTCCTCTCGAAAGATAAACTATAGTCCGGCAGGGTAAGAGCAGGGTCCGAAGATATACGTTGTACTAGCTCTTGGTAAGTCGTTTCGCATTCTTTGGTCCAGCCAAAGGTACATCTTTCTTTGTGAGCTCCGTCAAGCACTTGGTTATCTTGGCGAAATCTTTAATGAAGCTCCTGAAGTGACCTGGAGTCCCAGGAAGACCCTGAGGAAGTGAGTCTCTTGAGGCTTTGTAAGTTTGTGATCTGTTGGACGGACTCCTGTTTAGTACTCTTATTAGCTCCGTCGAACACTCTTCCAAGGAAAACCACGTTTGGCTTAAAGAACTCGCTTTTATTCTCGTGTATCTTGAGACCCGCGTCACTTAGTGCTTGCAAAACTTTCACCAGGTGCTCGGAGTGTTCCTCTTCTGACCATGAGTGCAGCAGGATATCGTGAATGTAAACGTTGCAGAAGTGTTCCTAGTGTGGCTTCAAAACACCGTTCATCATCTCCTGAAACCAGGCTGGAGAATTTTTCCGGCCAAATGGGAGTCTATTCAGAAACATCAAACGGTGCCATCATTGCTGAGAATCTTCGTCTCTTCTCGCGGACGCACTTGCCAGAAGCCTTTGCAAACGTTAAGACTAGGAAAAACTTTGCAGCCTCCCGTCTCATTAATTATTTCGTCTATATGTGGCATACGAAACGGGAAGAGGTCGGTCTGTTTGTTGATCTGCCTGTAGTCGGTATACAGCCGAAATGTTCCATCCTCTTTAGGCACAATAATGATTGGAGAAGTAAAAGACGATGTAGAGGGGCGTATCACACCAGCATCAAGCATTTTCTGCAGCTCTTCTTTCAGCCAAAGCTTCTTGTCTCTCGACATTTTGTAGGTCTTCCACTTCACAACTGTCGTATCTCGTAGCTCGAATGGACCTTGAAACTTTGACGTCGCTCTTGGGTAGCCTCCGACAAAAAGTAGCTCTCGGTACATCCGAGTGACGTCTTCTGCTGCAGTGGGCTTATGAGGGTTTTCCTCCGGAACTGTGAAGGAAGGCAACCGGCGATCGTCTTGCGTTGTGACTTGGCCATCCCAGTAGAGGTTTAAACGAAGCTCTTTGCATTTGGTACTTCACACCACTAAGGACTAGGGCTTTTACGGGGGTGCTCTTGCCTTGACATGTTGCGAGCACATCCGCCCATTCATTGTGCATTTGTTTCTTTGCATCGTACCCGTAGAGGATGACAGGTTGGACAGGATGATCTTTGGTTATATTTAGCTCTCGGATCTCGTTCTTGTTAACCACAGTGATTTACGCTCCACTCTCCACGAGTGCCTTTCACATCATTTCCATTTACTTGTGCGGGAATAAATATCAGCTTGGCACGATCAGTGAGGCAAATTGTTTCCTGTCGGGATGCGAAAGGGCATCTGTTTAGAAAATTCTTCCACAAACGAACCAGGTTTGCCGCCTGCCTTCCAACAACTGTTACCTCAGAAACCTGGTACTGGAGATATTTCCTTGGCATTATCTTCTGTTGTGGCATGTTGCCACTCCTGAACAAATAATTGCTTCATATTGGGCAGCAGGTCTTCTAGTGTTTGTGGAGTTCCAAGGTGAAATTGATGCTGTATCCACTTAGGAAGTCCTAGTATGATGAGGGACATGAGCGACGAGTCTGACAGTGCAGAATCTGCTGCATGCAGGTTCTTTTCAAAATGAAGAACCTTAACCGTGCATTCGACCGCGCAACGCTTGAAACAGGGAAGCTGGGCGATAGTAGCCCAGCATTTTCCGGAAATGCGCGCGAACTATTCATCTTATTACTCATGACAATGATAATTTTTTTCGCGCGTCTTGGACTTACGGCCGTCACTGCGTGTTGCGTTGCGCAGCTTGCAACACCGACAGCGCGTTGCAATGCTGACAACGCGTTCCAGCAGACCCGCGCCGTCAATGCGTCTCTCTCTCTCTCACTGTCATAGCACGCAAAACCTCTTCACCTCGCAGAACACGAGTGTGCGACCGCGCCAGCTGTAGACAAAGATGATGACGCTCGAACGTATCTTTCTTCTTTTTCTTCATACGAACCATGAACCACAAATTAAGGATGGCTTAAACAGCTTCGCTGTTAAAAAATAGTCATGAACAGGGCCGGCAACGTACTTGCAAGCCAATTACCCTGTCCCAACTTTCGAGCCTATTTACAGAAAAATGTGTTAAAAACACCGCATATGCACGAAGTGAATGATGATGAGTGGACGTAGCACTGGGGGATCATTCGAGTAACCATTCGGGAACCACGCGAGAGCGCGGGAAGCGGCGGCAAAACGCCGGAAGCGTTCTCTACCTGAGGTTGGTGGCGCCGATGCTCGGTTCAAGCGCGACGCCGGCAAGCGGACGCAGAGGCGGCGCGAGCGCGGGAAGCAGCGGCAAAACGCCGGAAGCGTTCTCTACCTGAGGTTGGTGGCGCCGATGCTTGGTTCAAGCGTGACGCCGGCAAGCGGACCCAGAGGCGGCGCGAGCGCGGGAAGCGGCGGCAAAACGCCGGAAGCGTTCTCTACCTGAGGTTGGTGGCGCCGATGCTCGGTTCAAGCGCGACGCCGGCAAGCGGACGCAGAGGCGGCGCGAGCACGGGAAGCAGCGGCAAAACGCCGGAAGCGTTCTCTACCTGAGGTTGGTGGCGCCGATGCTCGGTTCAAGCGCGACGCCGGCAAGCGGACGCAGAGGCGGCGCGAGCACGGGAAGGAGCGGCAAAACGCCGGAAGCGTTCTCTACCTGAGGTTGGTGGCGCCGATGATCGGTTCAAGCGCGACGCCGGCAAGCGGACGCAGAGGCGGCGCGAGCACGGGAAGCAGCGGCAAAACGCCGGAAGCGTTCTCTACCTGAGGTTGGTGGCGCCGATGATCGGTTCAAGCGCGACGCCGGCAAGCGGACGCAGAGGCGGCGCGAGCACGGGAAGCAGCGGCAAAACGCCGGAAGCGTTCTCTACCTGAGGTTGGTGGCGCCGATGATCGGTTCAAGCGCGACGCCGGCAAGCGGACGCAGAGGCGGCGCGAGCACGGGAAGCGGCGGCAAAACGCCGGAAGCGTTCTCTACCTGAGGTTGGTGGGGCCGATGATCGGTTCAAGCGCGACGCCGGCAAGCGGACGCAGAGGCGGCGCGAGCACGGGAAGCAGCGGCAAAACGCCGGAAGCGTTCTCTACCTGAGGTTGGTGGCGCCGATGATCGGTTCAAGCGCGACGCCGGCAAGCGGACGCAGAGGCGGCGCGAGCACGGGAAGCGGCGGCAAAACGCCGGAAGCGTTCTCTACCTGAGGTTGGTGGCGCCGATGATCGGTTCAAGCGCGACGCCGGCAAGCGGACGCAGAGGCGGCGCGAGCACGGGAAGCAGCGGCAAAACGCCGGAAGCGTTCTCTACCTGAGGTTGGTGGCGCCGATGATCGGTTCAAGCGCGACGCCGGCAAGCGGACGCAGAGGCGGCGCGAGCACGGGAAGCGGCGGCAAAACGCCGGAAGCGTTCTCTACCTGAGGTTGGTGGCGCCGATGCTCGGTTCAAGCGCGACGCCGGCAAGCGGACCCAGAGGCGGCGCGAGCACGGGAAGCAGCGGCAAAACGCCGGAAGCGTTCTCTCCCTGAGGTTGGTGGCGCCGATGATCGGTTCAAGCGCGACGCCGGCAAGCGGACGCAGAGGCGTCGCGAGCACGGGAAGCAGCGGCAAAACGCCGGAAGCGTTCTCTCCCTGAGGTTGGTGGCGCCGATGCTCGGTTCAAGCGCGACGCCGGCAAGCGGACGCAGAGGCTGCGCGAGCGCGGGAAGCAGCGGCAAAACGCCGGAAGCGTTCTCTACCTGAGGTTGGTGGCGCCGATGCTCGGTTCAAGCGCGACGCCGGCAAGCGGACGCAGAGGCGGCGCGAGCACGCGAAGCAGCGGCAAAACGCCGGAAGCGTTCTCTACCTGAGGTTGGTGGCGCCGATGCTCTGTTCAAGCACGAGCTTCGCGAGCCCTCAGCTCCGGGTCCGCTTGCCGGCGTTGCCGTACTGCTGCAGCTTTGAAAGCCCTCAGGTCCGGGTCCGCATGCCGGCGTTGCCGTGCTGCTGCAGCTTCCCGCGCCCTAGACTCCGGGTCTGCTTGTTGTCTGCGTCGCCGTGCTGCAGCAGCTTTCCGAGCCCTCGACTCCACTTGCAGTTTAGCCGCCACTCTAGCCTTTTCATCCACAGCAGGTGCGCCGTTATCAGAAGCGACCGTTATCATCCATGGCTGAAGAGATAAAGAGAGCGCGCTTGTGCACCGACCGTTATCATCGATGGTTGAAGAGAGAAAGAGCGCGCGCGTTGGGGACGATGCCCTTGTGCACCGCAGCGCCCCTAGCGGACTCCATGCAAACCAGCGCGCGTCGGGAACGAGAGAGAAAGAGAGCGCGCGTCGGGAACGAACGCCCTTGTGCACCGCAGCGCCCCTAGCGGACTCCATGCAAACTAGAGCTACGGACGACGGGCGACGAGGGAGGGACGAGGCTCGTCCCTAAGGTGCTTCGCCCCTGAAAGTTTTTTCTCCAGTCCGCCGAAGTCGTCAGTACTCTGAATCAGGTCCATGCGGACTCGATTCGGAGTATCAGTGCATCAAGACAATCGAGTTCAATGGGAAGGAATATGAAGTTGGAGCCTACGAAACGGCCCCGGACGTTACAGCTAAAGTAGTCATCCGAGGTGTGGCTGTCGACGTTTCCCCCAGTGACATTACGGCAGCCATTCTTACACCAAGAAACTGGACGGCGATCGCAACCAAACGACTTGGAAACACCACAACTGTGATAATTTTATTCGATGGTTAAAAGGTTCCCTCGTATGTGAATTACGGAGTGCAGGCTCACGAGATGCTCGTTATACAGGATACAAGTTGACTTTTGCAAACAGTGTAATAGACTCGGACACAGAAGTGATATGTGTCCGAAACCTGGGGATAAGCTATGTGCAAAGGAAATGGTTATGCGCAATAAACGAATAGTTTTTATTTGCAGCGTCAAGGCATTTGCATTGGGTATTATGTGGCACCTGTCTTGTACAAATTTTTTTTTTTGCACAAGATAGGTGCCGCGCAATCAGCGTGACTAGCGCGATTCTTGACGCCTTGCGGCAGTATGGGAAGGGACTAGCCTGCACACATGAAATCCCTTCTAATGACTCGCTGCAGTTTTTAGATCTACGGCTTCGGTTTGTAAATGATCATGTTTGTTGGTCTTACATATGGCAATAATGCCTTTTGCGCTCGGGGATTCCCGAGCGCAAAAGGCATTATTGCCATATGATTCTGCGCAGTCTAAACTCGTCAAGCAGAGGATTGTGAAACTTTGTCTGGGTTCTGCACTCCATAAATCGTGCCCACATGCTATGCAGGATAATTTTAATGTCCAGGTTCGGCGTGTGTTGGATGCCGGTTACCCTTGCACGGTAGTTACGGCAGTTGAAGAAGTTCTTCTGCGAGAGTCAAAAGTAGCCCGCGTGGGTGCAAAAACTGGTCTGCAGTGCTGGAGTCGTCCTGAAGTGTTGCCCGACATACATCGCACCTCTCTTTGGAGTTACAAGTTGGTGGTTTTCGAGCTCCACGGCGTTCTCTTATGCGGATTCTGCCCACGCAAGCAACAAGCTCCCATGTTATCCCTGTTGGCAATCACTCGTCGCATTTTCGACAAGCGTGAGTACCGATAGAAGGTATATTGCTGGGAGGCCATAAAAGCATCCCATACTTGGCCCCGTAAGATTCAGTCAAGGCAAAACTAACTGCGTCACAACAGACGAGCTGCTTTTCGCTTAAGTAGCTGATACAGTCCGGCGTAAGTGCGCGTCAAGCGTGGCGTAGTTATACCCCTGACACACGAGCACTCTAAAGTCCTAAGGTAAGGGGACATCTACTGGAAAGGCGTTCAAGCGCAGTGACACACGACAAAAGAGTATCTCCCTCCCGGCAAAGTTCCTTTGCGGGAAAGAAGATCGGGCATTACTTTTCGATGGGAAAGGTGTACTGTCGCATACAGCGTGCACAACTCATCAATATACGAAAACGTGTTACATACCTACGGTGCCCCGTAAGTATTTTTTTTTTTACTTCGGAAAATGTATTAAGCTTTAGCGGTAATGCGATTTGTCAAAATGTAAAGATTTATTCTAGCTATACACTCAAACGCTCGAACCACGTCGCAATATGCGCATGATAAGCCATCAAAAATGGGAAGAAATGTTTCTAGGTTCTCCAATAAGTAAATTTGATCTACATACGCAGCTTTTCGTAAATGTTTTCTCTCTTACTGCTTTGACAAGCAACGCATTTTTTGCCGCGTTTGTTTGAGAAACCACCTAAAGAAGTTATTGTGGTGTCGTGTGTCATCAGCGCAAAATATGTTTGCAAAGGGTCCTTCGGAGTAACAAAAGGGGTTTCCTGCAAAGCAATTTACTTTTGCATGTGTGTCAGGGGTATTAGGCAATGACGGCGCGAGGTGGACGCTTCTACACTCTAGCGCAATCGCGCAATCAGCGTGATTAGCGTCGTTCGGTGAGCATTGTCATGGCCAGGGCCGGAATAGAGCATGTCCTATCACACGCTGGATCCGCTAGACTAGAGTGGATCGCGCGCTAGTTTGGCTGGCCCCCCAAGAGTTCGCGCGCAATGAAGAGATTGCGCTGAGTTTGCGCCTGTGCCAAACGAAAAAGCACTCACTCATCACGGTGTTCGGGGCCGGAACAAACGCGCCGCAGTATAGAGGGTGCAAATTTCCGGCGAACCTGGCATGAACGACCTAACGTATAGAATTTCACTGGGCACAGCCAGGCACACAGGCAACGCCGGACTATATCCGCGCCTTAACTGCGTCAAAGCGCCGGGGGCGGCGAACGTGCCCCTAAAGTGCCTCAAAAAGTACACACATATGTTAAAATATTGGTGGGTGTCGGAGAAAACGCCACAAGCTTTTCCAAGTACACGCTGAACTAAGTGCGTCACAACGGCCAAGCTGTTTTTCGCCAACTTCGTCACAACGCTTGGTGTGGTGCCGCAACCTAAGTTCTTGAAATGCCGCGCAGACTGTCAAACAAAATTAAATTAAGTTTGTAAATACTTTGTAAATATACGCGATTTTCCTGAAACATTCCTGTACGCAGATGATACAATTGCATTTTTGGCATCGAATAAGCTACAAGCACTAGAAACTAATGTAAATGTTTGTTTGTCAGCTGCTTCATGCTGGCGAAGGGCAAATCGAAAGAAAAAAAATAGCAATGAAGGCTACATGCACTATATTTCTGCGAGTATATAAAATGGTTACGGATGACTTAAAAAGTACATTTGAAGGTGAGTGCATCACCAGAGTTAGCACACAAATATTCTTGGCGTGTTGTTTGAAGAACACCTATTATGTAATGCTCACATCAATAATTTCGCAGCCGAACTGGTAAAGTTAGTGGGTTGTTCGAGCAAAATAGTCGCCTTCATCCCAAAATGTATGATGAAATCAATGTATTATGCACTATTATATTCAAGATTGTGTTGTGGAAATTTAGTATGGGGAATGACAACACACGGAAGTTACAATAAATTATAAGTTTAGCAAAGAAGAGCACTACGCTGCTATCAACGCTACAAAGTACATTCACGGAATATGTGAACGTCACCTCTATTCTTAAGACATGACAAGTTAAGGACAGATGAAATCTATTATTACAAGTTACTCCAGATAGTGCCTCAGCCAAAGTTATAGCCCGTCATATTTTTATTTATTTTATTTAAAAAATACTGCGGACAAGAAGTCCAAGCAGGGTGAGCAGGATACACAAGAATAATCACAAAGGAACAGAATGAAACAAGTTTCTAACAAGCTTTTCACAATATGTGTGTCGTCATAAGGTAGACGATTAAGAAAATTTAATTAACTGGGTTATAATAAAACTCTAACACAAAATAACAGCACTAATTACACAAATGGCATACAGATCACGGGCGCGGGGGGAATGCTTCAGTTAGTTTATTCCAGTCAGCTATTGTTTGTGGAAAAAAAGAGTACCGAAAAGTGTCAGTTCTTGCGAAAACTGGTGTTAGCGAATGAGAGTAGTGGTGTCGAGTGGGTCTGCTTATCAAGGGGGATGCGTATGTTGCGGTGTCTAAGGGTAGCCTATGATTAATTAAGTTTGATAGAAACTCTAGTCTACTTTTCTTTCTTCGAATTTGTAATAGTTCAATGCCGTTTGCGGTTAGTAATGCAGTGGGGGAGTCAGTAGTCCTAAATTTATTGTAAATAAATCGGACCGCTTTTCTTTGAATTCTTTCAAGGTTCTTAACGTTAATTTTTGTGTGAGGGTCCCAAACTATAGAAGCGTACTCAAGTTTTGGCCTAATTAAGGAAAAGTAAGAGAGTAGTTTAACACTAGGTGGGGCAGTTTTTAGTTTGTGGCGTAGAAGGCATAGTTTCCGGAAAGCAGCAGAGCAGATGTTATTTATGTGTAAGTTCCACGATAAGTTACTGGTTATTGTTAGACCTAAGTATTTATAGCAGGCTACTTTCTGTAAAGGTGCTGCAGCCAAATTGTAAGTGTAGTCTAGGGGGGCTTTTCTGCGCATTATAGGGGAGATAGACACATTTAGTTGCATTAAGAATCATCCC
>NC_051164.1:28236846-28262686 GCF_013339745.2 Dermacentor silvarum
ACCTTGCTGTGACCTTGGGGAAACTTTGATGTGACGAAAAAAGGCCGACACCGCAAAGAGTACACGTTCAGAAATGCTCGGATTGGCGTCACATTTCTCAGGGAGGTTCCTGTAAAGAAAGTAAATTAGCGACTGTCACAGAGCGGCATACTTTCGAGAGTTCGATTGGTTTTGACGCCAATTAGCGGCCGCCAAAAACGTGGTTCGCTGACTATGCGGCGTATAATTTCGATTATCGACACGCCGAATTACGGGCGTCAACAGCGTCGTGACCTGACGGGGGACATCTCGATTCGAGACGCGACACGCCAGTTACGGACCCAGAAGTGTGCGTGTACGTCCGCGTGGTATGCCGGGCTCGACCTTGCCCTTGACATTGGGAGAGAGGAGAATCTGCGGTTCTTCGTCCATGGTGAAAGGGGGGCGGCCAAGACTGTTGTGAGCTAGGATCCGTGAATTCGGAGAACTCTACATACCGGCAGTTTCCCTACATAGGGAACTAGGGAAAGGAGAGGCTATTTAAGCGTAGGTTTTGGGCCCTGCTGATTAGTCTAGAAGCTGAACCTATGCGCTGGTGAGAAGCCGTTGGGGGGCTAGTGCCGTCCAGTATCGCCTGGGCCGCCTGGCCACGTCGGAACTCCGAGGAACTTGTTGACGTACGAGACGTCAAACCAGCGTCTGCAACGAAGCTCACGGTAGTTCGCCTCAAGTTAGCTCAACCTGCTTGAGGGAAGTCATCAGATCTAGACTCCCGGGAAACCCAGCTCAGCAATTCGCATCCACCTCGACAAGATCGGAACGCCAGCCTGCTTCGGGAAAGCTTTGTGCACCGACTTCACGGTTTATGGACTTGCTGCTGCTGCCCGGCCATGCGTATGACACCATTTGTTTTCTTTTGAACTTAGATTTTTTTAACTTTGTTTTAGTGAAATGCTGTTAAGTGTATTCTTGTGTATCTGATCCTCGCACTGTTTCATTTGTATATCTACTGTTAATTGCTCGTATTTATTTGTATTCATCATTGTGTTACATTACGTTCAGGTGTGTTAGTCTGTCTTCTGTTGTCTTTTTATTATTCTATTTTATTAATTTGTGTATATTTATCAGCCGATAAATATATTGTTCCTTGTTTACTCCCGACTCTGACTCTTTTCCCTGTGTTCGCTCGAGTACGGAACGACCAACCAGCTTGTCTACCCCGTCGATCGACTTCGCGCCGACGACGAATCGGAGACAGCTGTGACAGTGACCGTGAAAAGAAAATTTGGTAAATTTCGCTCTTGGTGGGAATAGATCGCGGTCCTTCATGGTGTGAGACGAGCACGCTTCCCTGAGCCACGGTTGCTTTTTTTAGTTTTATTGCCGACTTTGACATTATACACTAACAAAAAGACAAAAGATAAAACGTGTCAGCAATATTTTTACTGGAACGACATAGTTTAGTTTGTTCTTTGTCCTTGAAGTCGATGAAAGTTTCTTCAAGGTGATTATCGGCGTTGATGAAGCAGGAGGCAGGTTGGAGGTAACAAAACTTGAGGATGTATTGCAACGAAAATATTTACACAGTCAAATGCAGAGCTAGCAAAACAACACTGATGCAAAACACACAAGTAAACAGCGCCTTACTCTTCGACTTTTTCTTAAGTTAGCGCCCAGGACAACTGTCACTAGATACGACCAACCGAGTCTCACTGTTCTACAACTAAGTGGTTATGGCCCAGACTAGCGTTGCATCGTACAGAGTCTTACTGATCTATCAGGTTTAGTGATTACAGCCTAGACTGAGGAACAAGCACCTCGTCTCTATTGTTATAGGTGAAAGAGACAAAGAAAAAGGGCGGTAGGACCGTTGGCCCATCCTACGGAAGCAGTTGCCAATGAGAGCTGAAAGTTTGTTAAGCCACAACCCAAAGGGATGGGCTTACAATTAAAAGTAAATGTAGTGGAAAACAACCCTGTTTTCCTTCTTTCGGCAACTCCGTTTGCCTCTGCTATTTCCACGTGGTCAGTGACGGCCTCAGCAAACATGCCAGACACGCAAGATTTATTGCTCGGCTATCTCAAACCTCGGTGGCGTTTCTAGCCAGCAGGGGGCTCGGGGGCTGGTGTCACAACACTGCGTACCGCAGTCCCCCCCTCAAGGTTTTCCGCGTGGGAAAATAATGACCGTTGGCGGCATTCGGACCCGGTGTTTTCAAGACGACGTTCTTCGAACGCGGTCCTCGCATGCGCACTGCGCCTCTACGGCGCTCACTGCAAGCTGACACTCGACACCACGCGGGCTTTTCTCAGCGCTCAAAACAAGATACACGTGGTTGCCCCCCAGACGCGTAGGGGAGTGTACCCCCGCTCCGTACGCACAACATAAGGTCAACAATGCTCGGCCATAAACCTCGGTGCCGTCTCTAGCCCGCAGGGGACTCGGAGGCCGGCGCCACAACACCGCGTACAGCCGTTCTACTCGAGGTTTGTCCGCGTTGACCTATTATGACCATCGGCGGAATACCAACCCAGTGCGCGCAAGACCACGTTCTCCGAATCCGTGAGCAAGGTCTTTGTTCATAGGTATTTGTTGTCCATACAGTAAGTACTACAGAATGATCTGGAACCAAGCCTCTCTTTCTTATGAAAAGAACACAAGAACCTTTTGTGGGATTTAACTTTAAAGCCGTTTTCTATGCCCACTTGGACACCTCGTTCAAGCCCTGCTGTACCTGTCTCTCGGTACACGAACACTGCGAGGTTACAGGATTTGAAGCCTATTTGTATGTCGTCCACGTGGACCAAATAAAAAATAGCCGCTGGTAATGAGGCACGGAGTGTGTTCATCTTAACGATAAAGAGTGTGCAGCTCAGCACGCGTCCCTGGGGTACACCAGTTTCCTGTATAAATAGACGTGACAATGCATTGCCGATTTTGACACGGAAGATACGATTAGCCAAATGGCTTTCTATTAGGTTTAGCATACTGCGACAGCTGCCCATTCCCGACAAGCCTTTCAAGATTCAATAAATAGACGTGACAATACATTGCCGATTTTGACACGGAAGGTACGATTAGCCAAATGGCTTTCTATTAGGTTTAGCATACTGCGACAGCTGCCCATTCCCGACAAGCCTTTCAAGATTCAACAGCCTTTCAAGATTCAACCTCTGCCAGCTAGCCCTCCTTGCCTGTCGCCGCGTACACCTTCCCTGTGATTTTACCACGTTTCTAGCCAGCAGGGGGCTCGGGGGCTGGTGTCACAACACTGCGTACCGCAGTCCCCTCCTCAAGGTTTTCCGCATGGGAAAATAATGACCGTTGGCGGCATTCGGACCCGGTGTTTTCAAGACGACGTTCTTCGAACGCGGTCCTCGCATGCGCACTGCGCCTCTACGGCGCTCACTGCAAGCTGACACTCGACACCACGCGGGCTTTTCTCAGCGCTCAAAACAAGATACACGTGGTTGCCCCCCAGACGCGTAGGGGAGTGTACCCCCGCTCCGTACGCACAACATAAGGTCAACAATGCTCGGCCATAAACCTCGGTGCCGTCTCTAGCCCGCAGGGGACTCGGAGGCCGGCGCCACAACACCGCGTACAGCCGTTCTACTCGAGGTTTGTCCGCGTTGACCTATTATGACCATCGGCGGAATACCAACCCAGTGCGCGCAAGACCACGTTCTCCGAATCCGTGAGCAAGGTCTTTGTTCATAGGTATTTGTTGTCCATACAGTAAGTACTACAGAATGATCTGGAACCAAGCCTCTCTTTCTTATGAAAAGAACACAAGAACCTTTTGTGGGATTTAACTTTAAAGCCGTTTTCTATGCCCACTTGGACACCTCGTTCAAGCCCTGCTGTACCTGTCTCTCGGTACACGAACACTGCGAGGTTACAGGATTTGAAGCCTATTTGTATGTCGTCCACGTGGACCAAATAAAATATAGCCGCTGGTAACGGAGTGTGTTCATCTTAACGATAAAGAGTGTGCAGCTCAGCACGCGTCCCTGGGGTACACCAGTTTCCTGTATAAATAGACGTGACAATACATTGCCGATTTTGACACGGAAGGTACGATTAGCCAAATGGCTTTCTATTAGGTTTAGCATACTGCGACAGCTGCCCATTCCCGACAAGCCTTTCAAGATTCTGTAACGCCACTCTGTGTTGTACGCCTTCTCCATATCAAGGAATATCGACAAGAAAAACTGTTTATGTACAAATGCGTCCCGCATATTTCCTTCAATGCGCACAAGATGATCACTAGTTGACCGCCCTTCTCTAAAGCCACACTGATAGGGATCAAGCATTTTGTTCAGTTCAAGAAATTGTATGAGTCGTCGATTAATCATTTTTTTCAAAGAGCTTACAAAGGCAACTTGTGAGAGCTATCGCGCGGTAACTTGCTGCCGAGGAAGGGTCTTTACCCAACTTCAAAACTAGAATAACAATTACTTGCTTCCATGAAGACGGGATATATCTGGCAGCCCAGATATAGTTGAAGAATCCCAGAAGTGTCATCTGTGTGTCGTGTGTAGTTTTTTAATCATGATATACATTATTATGTCAGCTCCCGGTGCAGAGATACTGCATATGCTCAAGACAGCTCTCAGTTCGGCAATATTAAAAGCACGGTTGTATGTTTCATTCGGTCGGCATTTACGATCCAGTGACTTAAGAACAGCGGTTTGTATATCTTTAAGGCGTGATTTTCTGTAATGCATGGAGCTTGATGCACGCTCGAAGTGTTCGCTTAGAGCGTTGGCCTGGTCCTCTAAGGTGTTCTCTTGGTCGTCAACTAACGGCAATGGGTGGATTTTCTGCCCATTTAGCTTTATTAGGTCATTCCATATTTTGGACTCTTGAGTGTAGGATGTTATGCCACAGAGGAACCTCTGCCAGCTAGCCCTCCTTGCCTGTCGCCGCGTACAGCTTCCCTGTGATTTTACCAGTTTAAATTCGATAAGATTTTGGTCACTCAGAGAGCGACGCAGTGCGCCCCACACTTTGTTCTGCTTTTTTTCGTGCCAGTCTGCAGTCTTAATTACACCAGGAGACCCGTCTTTTACATGAGAGACCTTTTGTTTGTGGAATTAATTTTTCAACTGCGTCGAAGATAAAACCAGTAAAATATGCTACTGCGTCATCACGACTAAAATCGTTGATAAAGCGTTGTTTTAAGTAGGTTGACTCTTTCCAACCTTTCCAATCAGCTGATGGTATTTTTCAGCGGGGGGCGTGGGGAGGACTGTCATGTACCTCTGTAAAGGTCAACGTCACAGGAAAGTGGCCGCTCCCAAACAGATTGAGGGTCGCAGAGCCAATCGCTAAATCTATAAAACAATATGAATTAATTGTGGTGCATATTTTAATAGGTGGGTCTTATTTGTTAAAGAGACACGCACCAGAGGTTACCAGAAAGTTCTCTATAAGCCGATCCGTGGCATCACACCGGGAGTGTCCGCACAAAATGCTGTGAGCAATAAAATCACCGGCGATAATGTATGGTTCCGGGAGCTCGTCACTTAGGCTGTAAAATTCCGTTTGGGTGAGTGAGTAATGTGGCGGTGTTTAAATACACCAGATGGTTACCAACTTGTTGAAAGGTATCGCTCACACGGACACAGCCTGAAGTTGTGTCTGAAGAGAGAGATTCTGGCAAGAAACACATTTATCTACTATTATTGCTACACCTCCGGAGAAGGCAACAGCATCATCACGGTCTTTACAGAAGATAGCATGTTGTGTGAGAAGTTGGTTTGTGTGGGTTTCAGGTGTGTTTCCTGAACACACGGCACTTTTGGATTATATTTATGGAGGAGTTCTGTGATATCGCGATTATGGAGAAGTCCTCTCACATTCCATTGTCGGATTTGTGTGTTCATTTTGATAGTGTTTTAGGCTGTGTGTTCAAGAATCCAAAGTTAGCTCACGGGCCCTTTCCAGGCGCCGTGACACGAGAGTTTTCTTTTTTTCGAGAGGTCGATAGAATTGCACAGCTCCTTGCTGCGCCCTCACACTCGGTGTTGTGTCCACGTCCTCTTGCCAGGCGCTGGACACGCGCTCTTGTGAGCGCTGTGTTTGCTTTGAGAGCCTCGCCTCAAAAGACGAAACCTTGGAGCTCAACAGCCCGGAGGTTGATGGGTGCTTCTTAGATGGCGGAGCAGTACTGGCTGCACCTTCTGAGGGGGCGGATGGCGTCACCGCCACCTCATTACGCGTGTACCAGACAGCCGCCGGAGGCCGTTGTGGCGCTGTCCCCTGACGCGCCACTTCGACAAAGCTGATATGGTACGATACCCGTCTGCGTACCTCCATGAAACTTTTATTTTCCTTCACTTTAATTGTCACTATTTCCTCTTCTTTTTTCCAGGATAGGCACGACCGCAAGTATGCCGTGTGCTCCCCATCACAGTTCACACATTATAGAGAGCTTTCATAAGAATCAGACGAGTGCTCATGAGCACTGCATTTCGCACAAGTTTGGCGGCCTCGGCTGTTTTGTGAATTATGACCGAATCACTGGCACAGTTCATACAATACAGAGAGCTTTCACAATACTCAGAGGAGTGTTCATGACTACTGCATTTCGCACAGGTTTGGCCACCTCGGCAGTTCTGTGAACTATGGCCGAATCGCTGGCATTTGAAACATCCGAGAGGATTTGGCATGTATGGCCTAACACGAAGCTTGATGTACCCGGCCTCGATGGGCTTGACTTAAAAGTAAGTATCAGGTGCTTGTCCTGAATTTCTTTTCCGTCACGCCTCATCTATTTCGCTTACGTTGGTGACATTCTGCTCACTGAAAGCCTCCCGGAGTTCAGCCTCAGTCAGCTCCAACAGATAATAATCTGAGACAACGCCACGGGTGGTATTCATAGTACCGGTGTGCGATTACTGTTACTCGGGCATCTCCAAATGACACTAGATTGGGCAGTTTTTCATATTGTTTCTGGTCTCGGAGCTTCAAGAGGAGATAACCTGCTGGCTATTCACGATGCTTTATACCGTTGACCAAAAACTTCAATCAGAGACTTTGAAACTAGCAAAGGTGAAATTGTTCGCACTGGTTTGTCTGGTTTTTCAAAGTGAAACACATGAAATGGGGAGAAAGTTGAGGGCGATCAGGGAGTGGAAGGAAAGAACTAGCCATAGCTGAATGTGTACTTATCGGCAGCAACGATAGCCACCCACCATGGAGTCCTACAAGGGGACGCTGCAGGGCCTGTAAATATAGGTCCTGCGGACGCCAGCTGTAGGCGACCACTATAACCGAATATGAAATAACCTAGGTTGGCTACTCACACAAAGTAAGGCTACTCAGCTGCCAAGAAGATTGGAAGTAATATAGAAGAGAGGACAAGTCAGAAAAGATTGAAAGTGAGAGAGAACGACGAAGGTTAGGTTAGAGAGGAGCATAGGAAAAGGCAACTACCGATTTCTCCCGGATGGGTCAGTCCGGGAGTGCCGTCTACGCGAAGCCAAGGCCAAAGGTGTGTGTTGCCTCTGCCGAGAGGCCATAACCGTCCGACCATTCAGCATTGGCTCAACCCCCTAGATCCCCTTTTCCCCGGACACAGCTTAGCCGCACGCGGTTAGACGCCGGAGGGTTCAACTCTCGTGTTCTCGGGTACGTGGTGTAGTAACACACCAAACGCCTGCTGACGCAGACGCCCCTGTGGGGGCAAAGACGACTTCTCGTAGATAACCTTTAACAGCCCCACACTTTGATTTAAAGGGGCATACAACAAATCCTGGAAAGTGACAACATAAACGGACTTGCATGACTGTGCGAAAAAACATATCGTACTGATCGCGAAGGTATAGTCGACCGATTTTTGACAGTACCACGCGAGCGTCGACGAGCCTATGCCCCTGAATAAAAAAAAAGAAAACTTGGAGTACGCTTAAGCTTCGGCTTTAAGAGCTGAACGCGATACCTTCTTCGCGACAATGCCTATGCACGTACAAATACAAAGCAGGTCACTTGGTGCTGCACAATATTATTATACTGTTTGGCTAGACTGTACTGGTTTCAAAACCCTTCAAAGAGGCCACTACAGGCACCAAAGCGTCGAGCTCCTGAAACTACTCTGGTGGTTTAGTCCTGTGCTTTAAGGCATCACGCGTGTACGTTATACTTTCAATTAGGTGTTGCCTTGATGACCTTGCATCTAGACGGGTATTCCTGACATCCATGCGCGTTTTCCACACGCTGTTCATAACATAAGCATTATCTTCTCAGCCGGCACATCCTCTGCGTATGCGCATGGCAAGAAATGAATACCGATAGGGCTTATCGGCAGTTATTTTTTCAGAGTTTGTTTAAGAACGTCCCACAATCCAAGATGTTCTCGATAGTTTCAGATTTGTTACAAATGTGGCACGTAACAGACCACGGAACAAAGAAGCCTTTACTTTGTAGCCATGGCTTCACAGAGAGAGTGCCAGAATGCAATTGAAAAAACGTTTTCGCTGAAGGTCTAACCAGCTTCTTTTCTCACGCGTTTCAACACATTCCGTTCATGTACTAAGTTACACATTGTGTGATATACAGGAAACGATAAGGAAAACATCAACAAGATCCCGATAGAGTTTCTTTCGCGTCACAGAAGACGAAAATTCATTCGAAAGATTTGCTTTTAGTAACGAAAAGGACATACTTCCCTCAGAAAGCCAATTGGTGTTGGTGTTCGTCCATTTTTTTTAATGAGACAACCCACTCAGGCAAGGAAGAACTTAATCTCACTTGGATAACAGTACGCAGAAATATATCACTTCGATCCCGTAAGAAAAAGAACCTACTTACGATCTGTTTCAAAAACAAATGTGCCAGCTCCAATCCCCCATTCTTCAACGAATGAAACAAGTTACACCGGCTAGTTCTTGCACAAGTGCATCCCCATACATCAACTGCAAACACTTTATACATTTCTGCACCGAAACTCTTGCCATCCATAACAATTGTAGTAAATAATACACTTGTCTAACTAAAACAAATTTCATACGCTAGCTCCTGAAAACAGAAAAAAATTCACAGCATATCCACGGGGTGAATGATGATGAGTGGGCGAAGCTCTGGAGGGAATCATCGGATCTCCCGCTTAAGGGGACGCTAGCACAAACGCGTTAGGAAACGTGCAGTACTCTCTAGTAAGGGGGAGCGGCCACAGCGTCTTACGCAGCCATTTACACATGCCGGAACGTGCACCGCGTTTGCCGACGCCATCACATGACTGCTGAGAGAGTATACCCCCGTATTCATAAACGCTCCTCGACTTGAACTTGACTTGCCACCGCTTTGGGCAGCGCGTTCGAAACGCGTTGAAGGTAAGGCGGAGAGGCCACAGCGTCTTACACCAGCTTCTTACACGGGCCGTAACGCGCTAGCACAAACGCGTTAGAAACGCGCTAGAAACGCGGTCATTTCGTTAATGTTGGGTATTTATTGCCATCGTGGTGCGTGTGTCCATGTCCGCTTCGTGGCGTAGTGGGCTAACGCCGCGCGCTCGGAACCGAGGGGTCCCTGGTTCGATTCCGCGCTACGGACACAACTTCGGAATTTTTTTTCTCATTTTTCTCAGACTGGTTACACACTACTACTACGACGACGGGGACGGAACGGGTGCCGCTATAAGGAGCTTCGCCCCTAAAACTATGCCCTGCCCAATTTTTCTGTCTGGTCTTTAACTCTTGTTATTTCCTTGATCGAATACTCTGCATTGTCACGATAGGGTTCCAATGGCACCTCAAGGTATTTTCCAGGGATAACGCTGCAGTTGACGTTGCAAAAATAGTCGGGTGTCTGTGGCCAGTGAGTAACTTTCTATTTGCACATCTGAAGTGCAGTATCCTGACTGCGCATCTGAAGGCCGTAAGTGGAAAGTGCCATATGTGTTGCACTTGTAATAGACGAGCACCAAAGTTGCCGTTAGGCATGTCCGGTGCTCCCTGAAAAAACTCTTATGGGACCGCTTATTTCGATTCTCGTTATTTCCAGATAATCAGCTGCCGGCGATGTTCAATTTCGTATAATTTACGTAGTTCAATGTGAGTTCTAAAATGCTCATTTTATTTTGGCTCAAGAATACCCGACAGTATATTTTAATCAAAGAATGATAAAATGTAACGTTAATTTAACGACACGTTACAATGTTCCAAGTATAACTGGAACGCGTTCCTTTCGCATTGAATGAACTTGTAATGGAAACTCGTTTCAATAGTGGGAAGGAACTAGGAACGAGCTTTCGTTCCTGTTTGAGAGAAACGTGTACAACAACATACACCCCTGTCGTGTGGGTCGATCCTGATGATTGTGCAGAAAGTGTCCAAGCTCAATGGCACATACCACGGTAACAAAGCAAGAAAGAAAAGATAGAAAGAAAGAAAGAAAGAAAGAAAGGCAGAAGAAAGAAAGAGAGAAAGAGAGAAAAATCACTAGCCCTTCCCCTGTCGAGAGAATGGAGGTAAGCGAAACTTGTCGTGTGTGTGTGACCTTCGCCAGGGCAACGTTCGGAAGCGGATCGCCTCGTTATTCTCTGATCATCGATGACGGCGGGGTTCGGCTTCGGAAGCCCTCGCCTCAGGATCGTCGGCTCTTCGCTGACGGCGAGCCTAGGCTAGGGAAGCCCTCACGCTAGAATCGGCACGTCGACGACGAGCCCCTTTCCCGAGCGAGTTCACGCCGGCTTTCATCAAAAGCAGATTGCTCCTTTGCAGAGCGCACCACGCGTGGCCTTCCCATCTGTTCGTCGAAACTGATCTACTACTACTACTGGTGTTTATTATACATAAGGAAGAGACGCTTAATTCTGCAGCCCATCATGGAGCACGGCGCAGCGTCGTAGGGGACAGGGGGAGTAGGAGGTAAAGAAAAAGAGAAGAGATAGTTCAGGGGGCTCGACCGCACATAGGTAGGCAGCAGAGGCGGCAGGGACCGACAAGGGCAGGTACGCTCGGCGGTATGCTGCTATCTCACTCGCCTCCACGAACTCCACGAGGCTGTATAGTGCGGGGAGATGGTAGCGGGATGGGAGCAGCAGGTTGGTGAGTGAGTCAGCAGGAAGTTCCTGCAGTCTATAGGCTCGGATGACCTTCGAACGTTCCTTTGCTAGGGCTGGACAGGCGCAGAGGAGGCGTTCGAGTGTCTCGGGGTCGCTGCATCGTCGGCACGAAGGGGAGGCGCTGCGGCCTTTGGCATGAAGCCTAGCTGCTGTCCATATGCAGCCAGTCCGGAGTCGCAGCAGGGTGGCTCTGTTTCACCGGTTGAGGCCAGACTCGGGGAGCAGCTTGGGTCCCTCGCCATTTACCACACTCAGGTCGGGGTGGATTGTCAGTAGAAGCTGCTTCAGTCGTGGCCTCGAGTAGTCTGAAGACAGCACTGATCGAGTGAACGTGACTCCTGGATGGTGGGCAGCTTTAGCGAGGGTGTCCGCCACCTCGTTACCAGCTATGCCCACATGGGAGGGCAGCCAGTGAAAAGAGACGGACACTCCGGAGGAGGTGAGCGCCGAGAACTTCACGGCCAAGAGGGACCCCGTCAGTCCAACTCGATGGCAGTTGGAAAGGGACTGCAGCGGGGTCCTCAGCCAGGAGGTCAGCAGCCAGGTGAAGCTCCGCCAGTTCCGCCGCTCTCGAACTCGCTGGGAACGGCAGACGGTATTGCCTGCTGAAGGCTCTGGCAGGGATGACGCACGCCGCTGCTGCTGACCCATCCGGCATCGCAGATCCGTCAGTGAACACCTGCAGCCGACCCTCCAGTTGCTCCTGGAGTTTGCAGGATGCTGCCTGCTGCAGAGCGGTCACAGGTGTCCGACACTTTGTAGCCCCATCGAGGGAGAGGTGGACCTCCGGTGGCCGGTGGTGTGGTGGTGTTGAGGAAACCGCCACTGGTGGCTGAGTCACCATCTGCTCGTACAGAAGGCAGAGCCCTCCCATCCGTGACGACTGGTAGGCTGTGAAGCCGTTCTAGGAGGGCCTTGCCATCAGGTGTCCGGTGTAGGCGGTCCAGGTGTCCGAGCGCTCGCTGGAGAATTCGGAGAGAGAGAGGCCACTCGTTGGCCTCGGCGAGTGTTGCTGCTACTGGGGAATACTTGGGGAGCCCCAGAATGGCCCTCACGGCACCCCTGTGCTGTCCCTCCAGTTGGCGTTTCCTGGCTGGACACAGGTTCACCAATAGGAGGGCGTAGAGGAGAGCAGATGTTGCTGCGGCTTGGTTGAGCCGCAGAGCCTACTTCGTGGTGCATCCACGACGATGGTGCTGAATCTTGCTGATAGCCCCCTGGAATCGGCGCGCTTTGGTCATGGTCGTCTTGGCAGCTGGAATCCAAGTAAGCCGGTGGTTGATGGTGAGCCCCAGGCACGCGACCACCGGTTTACATGGTAGTGCTTTGGCACCAACCTTCAGCTGCTGGACGTGCAGACGTGCCGAGGCCACCGGGTGTATCAAGAGGTACTCTGTCTTGGCAGCAGATACCCTGAGCCCAATGCCTCCTAGGTAGGAGACGACCGCATCCAGGGCCTCCTGCAGCGACTTCCTGATGGCTGGGATCGACCGCCTCGGTCCCCGTGCCCAGAGTGCCACATCGTCTGCATAGCTGGAGCAGCGGCCCGGGAATCGGGCGGCGGCTGGGAGTGATGCCGGCAATCCTGCCAGTGCCATGTTGAAAAGGAAGGGACTGAGCACTGACCCTTGTGGGACACCTGCTGTGATGTTCCTGGGTTCGCTCAGCTCCCTTCCAACACGGACACGGAAAGTTCTTCCCGACAGGAATGCGGTTACAAAGCCACGGAGGCACCCGCTGATACCGAGTCCGTCCATGGCAGCCTCGACGACTGTATGAGGGAGGCCGTCAAAAGCACTCTCCACATCCAGCAGCAGTAGCATGGCCACGGCCCCGCAGGTCTTGGCATCCTCGAGAGTGGCGACGACGTCCGCGATTGAGTCCGCCGTGCAGCGGTAGCACCTGAAGCCCGACTGTTGCTCTGGGAAGAATTGCAGCTGCGCCGCAATTCACTCTAATCGCGCCAGGGCCACTCTCTCCAGCACCTTGCAGGCCGCAGAGGTGAGGGAGACCGGCCTGTACGAAGACAGTGCTGTGGCAGGCTTCCGGCGCTTCAGGATCGGCCCTACCACTGCTGCTCGCCAGCTCTCTGGTATGTCTCATGTGCTCCAGATGTCGTTGAAGCAAGCCAGGAACCGTTGCCGACCAGCCTCCTCCAGATTTCGCAGCATCTGGAACGTGATGCCATCAGCTCCAGGCGTGCTCCGGCGCTTGGTCCTGCTGACTGCTGCTACCAGCTCGTGAATCCGGATGGACTCGCTACACAGCTCCTGGATCTGTGCAGCCACCCACCCTGGATGATGACAGGACGCAGGATATGGCAGAGCAGCAGCCGGTGGTGGTGTCGCCTGCACCATTGCCAAGATCGTTCCACTTCTAAGCGTGACACCATCACCCCCACCACCACCACCGAAACTTGTGAGCCTATAAAACTTCGCTTAAAAATGTATCGCATGTTGTCTCTGGCACTTCTGCTTCAGCACCCAATCAGACTTTTTAACACGAAAGTGTTTTATGCCGGGGTCCACCAAGACTTCACTGACGTATTTCCGTCACGGAAATTCCGTCACGGAAATACGTCATAGAACATAATACAAAGAAAGAAACCAGAAGAAAAAGTTCCACAAACATGCAAAATTTGGAAATCGAACCCACGACCTCTCGGTCCGCGACGATAGATCGCCGAGCGTTTAACCCATTGCGCCACAAACGCATTTGCAGAGAGCTACACAGACGCGCCTTATATATCTAACACTCCTCCGTGTACCCGCGCTCTTGCTCGGGGCGGTGCCGCCGCCTACGAGCAGAAAAGAGAAGTACTGCATTATGACACTAACGCGCACCGACAGTGAACGCTTCGGTGGTCTCAGCACTACGACTATAGTGCCTAGAATATACTTACTAGTGTGCCGACCGCGGGCTTTCCGGTGGCACGGAGAATGATGCCTTCCGCCGGCGGCCACCAGACGGCGATAGCCGTACGGACCGTGCTATGCCGAGCGGCGTCTCTAGCCAACGCGCGCGTGTGCGACAGACGCCAATGGGCTGTCCCAGCCCGTTTCGTTCTGCGGAGCGTTGGTTGAGGTGCAAAGCGTAATCGAAAGAATATGATTTCGTTGCACTTACAAACGATCGTATGCACAGTTATCATTATAACGCTACACTATACGGGGTGTTTCTTCGAAAAATACGTTTCACTTTCGTGTTCTATACCGATTCCTATATAAGAGGGATCAACCACATTTTTTTTTAACTTACGCTCACGCTTCGTTTAATTCTAGCTATTTCAACTTTTACAGGCTCGCGTTCGCTACGAAGGCAAGAAGAGGGCACCTTGTGCTCGCCTTGGAATTTTACAGGAAAGATGGCACGCATCGGACGTACGACGTGCTTCTACAATGTAAAAAAAGAAACAAAAAATAGCCCTTCACTACTTTTTTTCATGTGTAAACACATTCAAACTCCCAGAGAGCGCCCCGATTTGCTGTTTACACTCACCTTAGGGATGGTCGATTAAATATTTTAATGGATTAACGATTAATAGTTCGTTGGTTTAGCCTATAATCGATTAATCGCTTTCGATGCGGGGTTTTTCATCGATTAATCGATCAATCGACTTCTTTTTCGGGCGCTTTAAAAAAGCTGAAACACAGTTATCTACTCACGTAAGTACCTATTATAACGTTTGAAAATGGAACCAGGATAAGAAATACAAGGATGTAACCTTTGATAAAGAATAATGTTTAATTTCTTAAAGGCCAACTATAATTGCCACTAGCGACTAGTGAAGGAATAAACAATATACATGGTGTTCATATTGAAGTTTTACGGAATTTTTCAAAATTGCCTGTGGCAGGTAGCATAATTCTTATCGTTGAGCTGGGTAATTCGAAGAGGCGGACATTAGTAGCACGAAAAATCGATAGACATACTTGACTAAATAA
This sequence comes from Dermacentor silvarum, assembly GCF_013339745.2. Taxonomy (NCBI): domain Eukaryota; kingdom Metazoa; phylum Arthropoda; class Arachnida; order Ixodida; family Ixodidae; genus Dermacentor; species Dermacentor silvarum. The sequence goes on from NC_051164.1 coordinate 28,251,842, forward strand.
CTATAAATTGACTAATGAACTTCTTAGTTACTTACTTTACGACAGATATTGCAATTTATGAATTGTAGCCAGTGAGGTTGCAAGACCCATCCACTTGAAATGGATTTCCAGGATGACACCAGTTTTGATATATTATTTCTCAAAGTGTGGGACGAAATACATGGGCATTCCAGTTACTTTTGTTCTTCAATGCACTTTGGTAAAAAAGTAAGTGGAACAACAGCGTTTGTTTACGGCGAGTTAGATCGTGCATATCTCCAAACTGGTGTCATTCTGGAAATTCATTCCAAGTGGATACGCCTGACAAGTAGATACGCCTGTTTTCTAATATGTGTTCCTCAAGGCTCAGTCCTGGGTCCACTTCTCTTTTACAGCAAAAGCTGTATATGGCTAGGCGAAACGAAAAACCATTCGTCTCATGTTTCGGTAAACGTCTCCATTGGCTGCGCCGTCAGTTACGTCGTTCTCTACGTCGCACTCAAGCACGCGCGCCATTGGCAGCGCCGTTAGTGACATCGTTAACGAACGCGTTCCCGCCATTGCCACGTTGACGCTGCTCTGCCCGGAACGCCTCCTCCTCGGCTCGCCGTTGTCGCATGCGTTCGATATCACGAGTTAGCTAGGCGTCGTGGTTAGCAGCATCCGCCCCCCATTGGCGCTTGCGTTCCACTAGAAACACAATCATGTAACCAATAATTGAGAAACGCTTCACAGCTTCGGGATTAACCCACTTCTAAACACCGGGGCCGCACGCTTCACCTTCGCTGGTTAACCATCTGTACGGAGTGCTTGGGCGGTGTTTTTTTTTTTTTTAAATCTATATTAACGATCTTCCGAACTGCGTTCTTTGTTCTTCCATAAAGCTATTCGCAGATCACTGTGTTCTCTACCGTAAAATTACTAATCCTTCCGATTCCCAAGAACTGCATAGACGACCTTACCCGCGTAACTGAGTGGTGTTCTAATTGGTGCATGCAACTAAATTCAAATAAATGCAAGGCCATGCGAATATGTCGTAACACTCTCATGCACACGTACTTTATTAATGGTGCACCTGTGACGTCAGTTACTTCTTACAAGTATCTCGGTCTTCACATATCAAATAACCTTTCTTAGCATTCGCATATTGAGTATGTTGCTAATAACGCTAACCGTATGGTTGGTTACTTGCGCCGTAATTTTAGCTCTGCCCCTTCGTCCCTGAAGCTAACTCTCTACAAAACTTCAGTTCGCTCCAAATTGGAGTATGCTTCAGCCATTTGGGATCCGACTCAGTCTTCATTAGTTTCTACTCTTGAAATTATTCAAAACCGCGGAGGACGCATTATCTTACCTTACCTTATCTTTCGTCACGCCACAAATGTTCCCGTCTTTCCCTTTTTCACAATTTTTTTTTTCATTTTAACCCCCTTTTAAAAGAAACCCTTCTTGCCCTTCCCTTTTCCTTTTCCTTGCCCTTCCCTTCCCTTATATTTCGTCCCGCGCTGACCGCAGCCTCGAAGTCGGGGGGCCATTGTGCCGCACAAGCCGGTACAGTGACTCATTCATCCCTGGACAAGCACGGACTGGAATCGCCTTTCCGCATCAGTCGCACTCCATCACCGACTCTACCAACTTCAAGAGCGCTGTTCGAATGCCTTTTGTTATTATTTTTGTTTGTATTTTTGCTGCATTATTTTTTGTTTTTGAATCCACTCCTTTCTGTAACGCCTTCGGGCCTGGAAAGTACGTCAAATAAATAAATAGATAAGTTCACCAGCTGCAATTGGCAAATTGCAAGATGTGTCGTAAGTTAACTATGAAGTTAATTTAGTAATGTTTGGTAATTAGTTAAATATGTGGTTCGATTTCTCGTACTAATGTCCGTCTCATCAATGATAAGAATTATGCTACCTGCCACAGGCGCTCTCAAAAGATTCCGTAAAACTTAAAAATGAACACCCTGTATGTTAAAAATGACACTTACTGAGGAGGGTGGGGAAGAAGAAATTAGAAGAGAGCATCGCAGCGACATCAAGAAGCAACGGCCCTACACGTGATCGCCACAGAGCGCGCGGTAGGTTTAATGCTGCCTCGCTGCAAAAGGTGCAGGGCAGCAGCTGAACGGGTGCGCACTGCGAACCAAACATTATCCGCCAATACGTTGCCTCTCAGAGTCACGTGTTGAACCTATACTGCGAGGTAAAAAGCGAAGGAAATGGCTTGACGGTAAGTTCGCTTGCCAAGACTTGCTGCCTCACGTAATGTTCTTTCCGTAGTTTATTTCTTCCTCCATGGGGGCGGGCTCTCTTCGGCCTCTGGCAGCCTGTGTGACGTGTGCGTAAAGCGGGGAAGCGCTTGGCCAGCTCGGCAGGACTCGGGAAAACAGTCGACATTCGCTCTCGGACATTCGCTCTCGGTTGCTCGTGCTCCGCATTCTATAGTACGATTTGAAAATTTTCACGCCACTTTAGTCACTGTCTGGAAAACGATTAATCGAACTGGTTTAATCGATTAAACCGATTAAATTAAAGGTAGACATCGATGACGATTAATCGTTTTGCGGCATACTTTTAGTCGATTAATCGATTAACCGTTCATCGATATTACCATCCCTAACTCACCTCGGCCAACACGGCGACGCGTTGTGGCGGTATCTACTGCAATGCAGTATTCTTCACGAACCCACTCGTGAAGTAATTGTGAGCGTCTAAAGCCTTGCAAGCTTTCATTTGTTGCAAATGTAGTGGGGATGAAGCAACGCACGCGTTGCAGTGGGACACTGTCTTGGCTAGAGGTGCGAGCGCAGATCGCGAGCTGTTGACGCTGGCTGAGTCTGTCTTTGTGCCCGTCGTGCAATCCTTCCGCCTTCCGTCCAACGGTAATAAACCCCCTTTAAAAGTGCTGGATGTGCAGGCTCTGCAAACCTGGAACTCCGAAATCAGATGCTACCACCTGCCCCGACAATGCCTGACGAAACCACCCAACAAGCCGCCGCACAATCTCCGCAACTCTTCGTAACCGGCGTCGGAGCCAGCGCGACCCTCCCTTCTTTAGTGGAACAGATGACCACGACGTGGAAGATTAGCTGGCAACATTCTAAAAGGTGAGCGGTCACAATAAATGGGACGACACGTCGAAACTACAGAATGTGTCGGTCTATCTAGAAGACGTCGCAAGCCTGTGGTACCACAACCATGAGTCTGCCTTCTCTCCGTGGAGTGGTCGTCGAGTCGGGGTCATGATGACAGACGAGACCACGACCACGCCATCTGCGCCAGCCAGTACGACGCCTGCAACAGCACCGGAAACAGTGTCAACGATCGTACTTAGGCATCCTAAAGACCCAGGGACGTTCTGCGGTACGGATGAAGTTGACGTCGAAGATTGGATTGCTAATTATGAAAGCATCAGTGAGATCAATCGTTGGGACCCGACGCTGATGCTGGCGAATATGCTGTTTTGTCTCAAAGAAGTCGCAAAGCTATCGTTCGATAACCATGAGGCGAAGGTTGGAAGTTGAAGGCTTTAAAATAAGCTTAGTGCCTCGTTTGGGAAGCCCATGGGTCGAAAGGCAGACTCAACGAAAGAGCTATCCATCCGCGCTCAGACGTCCACTGAACCGTACATTTCCTACATTCAGGTCGTCCTGGCTCTTTGCCGTAAAGTCGACATTGACATGACGGAGTCAGACAAGGTTGGTAACGTGCTGAAGGGAATCGCACACGAGGCGTTTAACCTATTACTGTGCCAAAATTGTTCGACCGTCGACGCAATTATTCAAGAATGCCGGCGTTTTGAGGAGGCCTAAAGTCGGCGTATGGCGAGGCCATTCGCTCGGCTACCGAACACCACTCCGACGTCATCATGCGAAGGCGGACAAACCTCTCGTCTGTGGTCGTCGCCGCCGTCGGAACTTACACGAATCGTCCGTCGGGAAATCGAAGCTATTGCTCCTGCTCTTCCTAAATAGGGCCACGGTGATTTCACGTACCCATCGTTTCCCTGGTCCAGTCGATTGTGCAGGACGAACTCGGCAACTTGGGTTTCGCCATCTGCACCGTTGTTCAGTCTGAATTGAAAGTTCAGTTTCGCCCTAGGTCGCCGCCTTGCCCAAGATCGCCGCCCCAGGAACAACGGTTCTTTCCGCGCTCTCGTAATCAGGCTCAATGGCACATAGCAGATGATCGGCCGATTTGTTTCTACGGCCGCTCTATTGGTCTCGTTGCGCGCCATTGCAACAACCGTTGAGTGTCACCGTTTACCCGGGATGACAGCCACACCGACAACCACAGCCGTTTTCAGGCCACTCAGCCATACCAGCCATACAACAGTGACAGCTGCCGCCGCTTCCAGTCTTTTGATCCGTACAACGTCGATGCCACCCCTACGCCACACAGCCGTTCCCCGTCACCCGAGGTAACCAGTCCCGCTCCACGCCAGCACATCATCCGTCGTCTCCTCCATTTCTACGACGACGTAGGGAACTAAGGAATGCAGCTCTTATAGGTGACGCCACATCTTCAACTTCCACCTCAAATCCTCTCCTCGTATTGACTAGGCGACGAAACTTGATCGACGTGGACGTTGACAGCTTAGCTGTTCCCGCACTCGTCGATGCTGGGGCACAAATCTCCGTGATGAATAATCAGCTTCATCGCCGCCTCAAGAAAGTACATAACCCCGCCGCTACTGGTATTATTCGCGTCGCTGGTGGCACAAGTCTCGCAGTCATCGGAATGTGCACAGCTCGAATCACTATCGCCGGTCACCATATACCTGTTTTGTTTACTGTTCTCGAGCAATGCCCCAATGACGTCATTCACGGACTCGATTTCTTGTCGGCCCATGCCTCTCTTATTGACTGTGGAACCGGCATCCTTCAACTTGAAATTCCTCAGCTTGCTGATGTTCCAGTTTTACCATCACACCGCTTATGAATTGTCGATTATGTTTGGTAGTCATCGCAAGCCACCACGTGTCTTGACGACGGCATCCCCAGTTCCGGACGGCGAAGTGCACTCCCCGATGAAATTACCACGATGAATGTCCCTGATCTGCCGACCTGTCAAGCCGCGGAACTCCACCACCTCCTAACGACCTATAGGGATATTTTCGACTTCGATTACCGCCCGGGCTCTAGGTCAAACGTCTCTGGTAAGTCATTGAATACGTGCCAGAGATGCTATTCCTATCAGACGGTGACCAAATCGTGGGTCCCATTCCGAACGCCACGTCATAGAACGAGTAGTCGACAAGATGCTCTCCAAAGGCGTCATAGAGGCTTCCTGAAGTCGGTGGTTGTCACGTGTCGTCTTGGTCAAAAAGAAGGATGTCAGCTGGAGATTTTGCGTCGACTATCGTGCCTTAAACAAAATAACGCGCAAAAGACGTATATTCGCTGCCACGGATCGATGACGCCCTTGAATGTCTTCATGATTCAAGACACTTCTCATCCATAGACCTGCGCTTGGGTTACTGGTAGATTTCTGTTGATAGCTAGGACCGAGAAAAAACTGCCTTTATCACGCCGGACGGCCTCTATTAGTTAAAACTAAGGCAATTTGGACTGTGCAACGTCGCCGGAACTAAGTAGTTCGTTTGGAAGAGGAAAGCTTGGCGCTGTCTTCTGCAGCCCTTGAGGGAGCACGGCTCCCTCAAGAACGCGAACGTTCGAACGCGTGATGGACTCACCCCTTCGTGACTACAAATGGTCCATCTGCGTCTGCTATCTAGAGGACATCATTGTACTTTCCCCAACGCTTGAAATCACCTTACTCGTTCGACGACCATTGTAGCTGTCTTTCATCTAGCGGGACTCTAGCTAAACTGCAAGAAGTTTAATTTCGGCAGAAAACAAATCACCGTACTTGGTCACCTTGTAAGTGCTATAGGTGTCCAACCTGACCCTGCCAAGATTAGGGCTGTCAAGAACTTTCTTGTTCTTTTGTGCACTAAAGCTGGTCGGAGTTTTGTTGGATTATGCTTGTATTTCCGCCGTTTTATACGCAATTTCGCCATCATAGGCCGACCCCTAACTAACCTTCTAATGAAGGACGTGCCCTTCTCGTGAGGCCACAACCAAGCGGCTACATTCTCGGCGCTGAGCAACTTGCTCACTTCGCCTGTATTGGTTGACTTCGACCCATCCGCGCCTACTGAAGTTCGCGCAAGGGCTAGTGGGAATGGTATCGGCGACGTCCTCGCTCAGCACCAGCACGGCCACACACGTGTTATTGCATACGCCAGCCGCCTGCTCTCCACAGCTGAATGGAACTATTCCATCACAGAGCGCGAGTGCCTTCACGCGCGATCACAGAGCGATCAGAGAGCGCGTTGGTTTGGGCTGCCGCTAAATTTCGCCCGTTTTTTACGGCCGCGCATTTTCGGTTCTTATTGAACACCACGCTCTTTGTTGGCTGTCATCGCTAAATGACCCAACTGGTCGCCTTGGTCGGTGGGTTCTAAGACTACACGAATTTACCTTTGAGGTTGTTTTTTAAATTTGGCAGGCTACGTCACGATGCCGATTGTCTTTTGCGCCATCCGGTGGACACTGCTAGTATCGCTGACCATGACAATGATTTCTGTGTGCTCGCCATATCTGATTTACGTGACATCGGCACCGAACAGCGTCACGATGAAACCCTAAAGCTCAACATTCCGCAACTATATTCCGCACGTCCCGACCCTTCTCTACGCCAGTATGTCCTACCTAATGAAGTTCTATACCGTCGCAACATGAAACCAGACGTGCCGGAATTTTAGATAGTTATTCCCCGACACCTGTGTACCACCATTATTCAACATCTACATAATGCTCCAGCTGCGTGAAACCTGGGCGTTGCGCGCACCTACGACCGCCTGCGACAGTAGTTATTTTGGCCTGGGTTATATCGTTCTGTGCGCCGATACGCTGCTGCCTGCGAGCGCTGTCAGCGCCGCAAACGTCCTGCTCTTCCACAGGCGGGCCTGCTCCAACCTGTCGACATTCCACCAGAGCCCTTCTTTCACATCGGCCTTGACTTGCTCGGACCTTCCCTTACGTTCGTTTCCGGCAACAAATGGATTGCCGTCGTAACTCACTATGCGACCAGATATGCCATCACGTGCGCAATGCCTAGAAGCTGCTCTACAGACGTTGCAGACTTTCTGCACAATGATGTCATTCTTCGACACAGGGCTCCGCGCCAGCTTCTTACGGATCGTGGCCGCTGTTTCATTGCAAAGATCATTGACGAAATTCTTCGTAGCTCATCTACTGAACGTCGCCTTACGACAGCCTACCATCCACCGATCAACGGTCTTACTGAGCGGCTCAACCGAACGAAGACGCACATGGTCGTCATGGGGCCCTACCACGTGAGCGACATACGTAAAATACGTGCCGATGCAAATAAGCACTTTGCTGCGCGCACCGCATGTGGACAAGACGAAAAAATTTTAACCAGAAAGTCTGAGTGAAGTCGATGTATTTGATTCGTAAATGACAAGTATGGGGAAACGATTTTAAAAACGAATAGGCGAAAATCTGCTATACAGGTCCTGAGCCCTCTCGCAAATCCAATGGACTACCGACGCACCTTTAACTTCACTGTGGAAATCAACTGATGACGAGGTGACCGGAGCGGTGGTCTAGCGGTAAAGCTTCTGTCTCGTATGCGGGAAGTACCGAGTTCCATTCCCGATGGCGGCGGGAACCCGCCGGTTTTTTTTTTCTATTGGGCAGAGATCTCCCCTAGCCTGGTGCTCGGCTCTGGTGGGGGCTCGCATCTCGATAAGTGGGCCCACTTGAAATTTTCGAGTTCTCTGGGCGCCTGGTTGTGCTACCACAGATAGCCTTGTTGAAGCGTATCCGCTGCGACTGTGGGAGGCAAGGGTTGCCACCGGGTACTCATCGGTAAAATAGGTACCAGCGCGCTCCCCGCCTGGTGCTCGGCCGTTATGGAACCTCAACGCTTGAAAAGCGGTGTTTGTCTCCAACCCGAAGGTATATCCACCTCAACAGGTGCATTTGGGGCACCACATCGGAAATGGCCGCCATAGGAGCGGCCCAAACATCACTTGTTTTAGTGCTCACGGGGGATTCGACGGAAATTTAGGGCGCAGTCTCCTTTCCCAAGCGTATCACCCCCTAAGGAAGCCGAACGCCAGGTAGATGTTCGCTTGTGCCCATTTGAACCAGTGGTGCCTGGCGGCTTTGGGAATCGAATCCACCACCTCCTGCAGCTGAGCCGGACGCTCTACAACTAGGCCACGTTTTAAGAAAACGTTCTTTTATTCATTGCAGCACAAAAGTAACTGGAACGGCAATGCATTTCTCCGTAAAGTTCGGGAATTATTATCTAGAAACTGGTTTTATCCTGAGAATTCCTTCCAAATGGATCCGCTAAATACTCCACAGCTAGGATTTGTAAATTGCAATATGTTCCATATGATAATTAGTTAAAAACGTAATTGGTTAATGTTTGTAAATTAGTCCATTGTGCATTTCAATTTGTTGCGCAAGTAATGTCCGCCTCTTCGAGTACACCATCTCATGACTAGAATTGTGCTATCTGCCACAGGCAACCTTTAAAAATGTTTAAAGCGTTCGCTGAAACACCCGCTATATTTTAGGATACGTCCTACGGGCGGACTTCGTGGCAGGGATATATGATGGCTATCGCCCTCTCCCCGACACCATCACCGGCGGAACGAAGGTTGTTGCGGTACCCGAGTGATGTCGTGTCTTCAACAAGTGGTGCTGTTAGTAAATCAATGCATATTTCTTCTTAAAGTATGCGTGTGCTAATGTGTATACAAATATAGTATATTTTAATAGAAATGTATGCACATACAAAATATGCATACAGAAACATTACGTGTAGAGCTCGTTTGTTAAATACTCTGCTCTTGTCACAATGGTCTCGGTGGGCACGTCCTCGTCTACTTCGGCCGTGGCTGCACGCTGAATGAATACGTCGGCCACGCAATGTACCATGAGTGTGGAAACGGAAGGTAGCTAACATTGCTTTGAGCTTGGCATGCGCTGCCTTCCCTTGTGCCAAGTGTTGGCGGTTGTGTAATCTCAAGAGTGGGCCACGCGCTGAATTGATATGGAGCACGGAGTGATTGCACTCCAAGACCAGCGTCGTTCATTATGCCAGCACTGCGGCAGCGACAATTTGCGCCCTTGGAGTGAGACCTGTTCATACTTGCTCGTGTGCGCATGACACCGAGCTTCGTGATTTAATTAGTAAGCAAATCATCACAGCAGTTTTTCTACGACTCTCACTTCGTGTAGCTGTGAAATAGGTTGCTAAGGCTATGAAATTTCTCTTTTTAAACGAAACCGCGACTTCCTACGTACATATTTCACTTTGTTGTGCTCTATTGAAAAGTCCATTTCATTACAGCTTTCTTTTATACATTTGAATATATCTGCAGAACTACTCTCTTACGTCCCAGTTGCAGCCTTGTAGCGCAGTGTGTTCAAAATAAACAAAGATTCGCAATGAACAGCCGAGAAGGCCATTTCGCCTAAGGGGTTGACGCACAAAAATAGCGCACTGCTCTATTTTTTTTTTTTTTTTTGGTGCGGCGCTAGCCAGTTGAAAGCAGAAGATAATAGGCGGGAAGTCGGAGACATGCAATCAATTATTTCATTTATCCAATAGTGTGTGTGTAGCGGCACGATAGAGCAACCAAGAAGCCACCAAGAATAGGTGACGCCGGCACAGGTCAAAACAAAGTTGTGATACATTATAAGAAGGCCGAAAGTGTGGTCGTTCAAGAAGCCGAGGGAAAAATTTATTTCCATGTGCCTTGGCGCCACAGATCGGTCTGCTAAAGCGGCTTTGTTTGCTTCCTCGTATATGCTTCAATTCCATTCGACACAGAAGGCGTTTATGTTGCATTGTTGCCTGCAAACCTTTTTAGAAATGCTCAATGCAGGCGAAGCTCTAGTTGGCACTCGCATGTGTTTTTCAGTCTTTTTGTTGGTTCCGCCACTTCGAAAATGTATTCTAATAATCTGACCTATATTTTCATGTTCTGTCCTGTTTTGAACCTGGTTACATGTATTGTTACCTGTGCTACTTGTACTGTAACAAGTGTATGTTCACATGCATCCTCACCAGAAATGAAAAATTTTTTGGAGCGTGTCGCTAAAGTGAGATAAATGTGCAGGAAAATGGCAGCCAAATGTTGCTTCAAGATTGCTAAATTTGTCCAGAATTTTCGAATCAATTTGAGATAACAGCGGCGTTTTAGCTCCCTATAATATGAGCTTGAATGAACAAGTCTTCAATCCAAACCAATGATACAAACCGCCATCTACACTTTAATTATCGTCGATGAGCTTTTCCCCTTTGCTTTTGATTCTTTAGCACCTTTCGTAACAGTTTCTTTTGTTATAGGGCACGTCATCACAAACATACCGTAAACGGTTGTGAAGAAATTTCAGGCTATAGAATGAACATCTTTTGTCAATAATCCAGAACCTTTATGGCAGATGGAAGTCACCCAGGCGGCACGTCAGCTCCGCCCAACGTTCGATACGTATTGTCCGTTCCTGGCCCCATGAACGCCTAAGGCTAACAGCTTAGTTCCAATAGTTATTTATTTTATTTATTTATGTAGTCATACTGTTGACCCTTTGTTGAGGGTCGTTACAGGAAGGGTACATGAATTCTGAGCGCCGTTTCCTTAGATGATGAACTGCGCAAGGCAGAACTGTCGGGATTATCATTGCGAGGTGCATTACCTTGACTTGTTTTACACTGGACAGTAGAGTCGTAGCGACAAACTTGTTTTGTGCATGTTGTGTATTTTGTAAGGCGCCAGATGGAGTGAATTAGAAAAGGGCAGGTAAAGCTGCGTATT